>NC_052133.2:5178559-5482529 GCF_016086655.4 Lepeophtheirus salmonis | reverse complement strand
CAAATGGAGAAAAAAAAGGCAATCCATCTTGGAAGTGAACCAGGTTTACGAATCAAAAAGGATACTTCAGTTTGAGAAGTCAAAGATGAAAAATCTATAAATCCAAACCTTTCGTAGATTTGAACCACACCTCCAATTGAAACGTCAACTTCCTGAAATAGAAAAATTATTGATTATTATACAAAAAATATATACAACTTATAATAGAACGGGTCATTTCTGGGTCCAGTTTTAAGGGTTGAAACAATTTCCGAACCCTGCTCTTGATTGGGAGCCCGCGTGGAAAAGAATTTGTAAATATATACAGAATGAAGAAATTTAAAAAAAGCCCATACAAATAGAAAAAGGATTTACCTTAAACACACATTTTTACGCTTCAAAAATACTTTGTCTGTTGAAACTAACTACAGGTTGAAAAAATATGACAATTTACAGAAAAAAATTATATCAAAAATGGTAAAAATGAAGGATCTCATGAATGAATCATTTGATTGCAAAAAAAAAAAATTGATGATTGAAAAAAAAAAGTTTCTAATGTACAATAAATTTTATCAAGTTGTGGTGAAAGCTTTGGTTTATTCCATGTCGAATAAACAATTTTTAATTTACCTGTCTTTGAGCCATTCCAATTATTCCATTATACTGTTTGTTTGTTACATTTAATGTTCCATAATTCCCATCGATGGATTTTATAAATCTATTGAATAATAAAATAAAAGGTTGTTATCTAGTGAGTGACAATCATTATTTTTCTGGACACAAGTCTATAATTTAAAAATATGAGTCAAATCTTCATTTACGCTTCGTGCGGCCGTCATGAGAGTGTGGCTCACCATGGAAACGTCCTTCATCGTCAAGAACTGCCAATCTGTTCGCCGGCGTATCGAGGATTTTATTGCTTGTGAAGGAGAACATATAAATAAAAATTATAGCTAAATATATTATTTAAATTTTTTTGGGACCCCAATCTGCAGGGAAATTGTAGATAGTAATTTTTATCAGTGTAACTTGTGATTCAGCCGTTAATGTCATATTTAAATATTGAGATAAAAACAAATTAAATATTAATTCTACCATAAACATAAAACATTAAAAAAAAAAAAGTATCTCACTTTCTCTTCAAATTATACTTTTTATATAAATTTTTGCATTTGAAAAGTTTAAAACCGTAAAGCAACATTATGGAAAAGTGTATATCAGTCCTTAAAGGTTCTAAAAATCGAACCCAGTTACCGGTTCTTGAAGATTGTCCAAGTATTTAAACCACCTCTACCATCCATTATTTTCACTTATATTACTTTAAAGAACCTTTTTTAGTTTACCAATTAAATTATTTTTTTTTAACTTTAAGAATTGCTGAAATGCAGTAATAGTTTGCAATTATTCTTAATTTAGGTCTAATTGAAGTCATTATTATTCTTAATTTACGGCGAATTGAAGTACTTATTATTTTTATAAACCTTGAATCCTTGATGGTCGATATTGACATATGGTGACGTCACAATGCAGACATCTAAGAAGAAGTATTTTAACCAAGATTGTTCAATGGGGCAACTTTTAAATCCGATTTGGATACAAGATTTAAGACGGGACGTCAAAATGTTGGGATTCCTACATTCTAGAATGTAGGTTTTTTGAATCATATTTACAATGAGTTATTGAACAGAAAACAAACAAATAAACATTGAAAGTCAATGCCTAAGGTAAAATCTGTCAATGTTATTCAACCATTATGAAATATATTTCATATAAATAAAAAATTTAATGATTTATCATATAACTGGACTTACTTAATTTGGAAGTTTAATTTTTCCCCAATATTTGAAATAATGTCATAATCAATCCCATCAACTTTCATATGGTTTGGTATGTTTTCAGAAAGGATGTTGACATTGGGAAAGAGTGGCATTAGAGCACACTTTATCACTTTACGTTTAAAGTCTAGAAACTTGTTTCGAAAAATCACTCTGGATACCTCTTGAAAAAATATCAAATCTCCTGATTTGAATAACATCTTTTCAATTTAAATATTATACATACTTGTAAGTCCCCTACGCCAAATTCCAAATTTAAAAAATTGACCCCTCTGGCTTGGATCGACCTCATACAAGTTGAAAATACCCTTTAATAAATGAAAAAATTTTCAGATTATGATTTTAAAGAGTATATCAGTTTACGGTACACTGACAATGTGCAGAAACTACAGTTAAACATTATAATTTCATTTTTGATAAAAAATTACATAGAATATTAATCACGTTTAACAAATTTTAGGTTTAAGTTGGATGAGATTCAGTGTGATACATAGAATAAAAGGGAATATTTCATTAGTAGCATCGTGTATATTTTAAATTGTTAGAAAGGGTATAGCAAAAGCAAAAGAAAAAGCCAAACAAATTAATAATATTCACCAAAACATAATTAAAAATTGCAAAATTTACTAAATAAATATATATTTGACAACAGCAAAAAGTATCATTTGTTCTTAAGGATGTTTCAGGAGCATACTAAAAAGATTTGAAGCAATTTGACATAATTTGGGTTAAATAAAATCGCAGTTTTATTAAAAGGATGAATTTATGAAAGTTGTACATATAGTAGGTTATAGAGTAATATTCAAATATACTCAATACGCCTCAGCAGACAAACTAGCTGTCGTGTTGCTATATTTATTATGTGGTCTTCGCTTAGCTACATGGTGGATATCTTTAAGTTGGATTAATTAATATTTTTAGCAACTAATTACTCGACTTTTATTATCCGAAATTAATAAAATTCAATATCCGTATAAGTCAATAACTAATTTATTAATTTAGATTCGAACATGAAATATGAATATTATTTTTTGGATGTAATCACTAGTGTTGAGACTCGGTCCAGCACCGAATTTTTTTTCGGTTCGGTCTCAAGCAGTTTTTTCTAGACCAATTTTTTGGTACGGAAAGCACTATGTGACCATGGACTCCTTTTTTTTTTTTTTAATCTCAAAAGTACACGATAAGTTCTAGAACAAATACTGTATACATATAAGAGACGGCGGGATCAAAAATTAATCCGAGCTATCTCTGTTTAAATGACGTCATTGTATTTGAAAAAACATATGATGTCATGTTATAAACAATTTATCTGTAAAATAGGTCTAGACCAATTTGTTTTTGGGACGGAACTAGACCGAATTTTGCCTTTGGGATATCTATATTTGTATATATCATTCTCTTATTTTTTTCTTTGACGTGAAGTAATTAATGGTATCCATCTTCTTTTTTAGCCTTCTACACGATTATCCTGATTTGGCTTATGGATAAGTTCCAATCTTTAATTGATTAATTAATAACAGTCTTGATCTCAGAAGCTATCCTTGGTCCTAGAGATGACAAGGTAACTAAAAATAGATCATTTAAGAAAACTGGGAGGGATAGGTGATAGTTTATAAGGGCAATTAAGTCTGTGATTTTCATCATTGTTTCGATGTGAAAACTTCATAACTTTTTATTTAGAGATATCAAATCATTTTAAAATTAAAACTAGATGATGCATGTGTATCGATATATTAGAACGCCCGCATATTGAAATTTTTTGCCCTCGTTTAGTTCACATTTTAAAAAAATAATTGCATTGGTTATGAATTTAACTGCAAAATTGTCAGAGCCTCCATATTTACAAAGACATACCTCATCCCTTTGTTCATTCATACTAATAATGATTAAATGAAAGACATCTTGGATTTTTCTTTCCCCAATGATTAATTTTAATGAGTCTTCGTCTGTGATGAAAACATACTTTTGACAATTACTACACAATGATTTGTCCCAAATCTGCACGAATAGAAAAATAGAAGGAAAAAAAAACAATATTTCTCTTCATTTTTTGTTACGTACCTCTTTTAAAAAATCTTTTAAGGAATTAAATCTTCCAAAAATTAGTGATATGTGTGCTTGAGTCCACTTTTGGTTCAAATGCTTGAGCCAATGATCAATGGATAAGCTCACCAAAACAGGACTAAGAGAGATGAAAGGAGTTTAAGGAAAAGTACATACTCCATAGACATTACCTATCATTCTTCTCTTGAAACACATTTGCCAGTTCGTTTGTATTAACATCTAAAAATTCGTCCAACTCTATGATCATCACTGATGCATTTAGTGAGATTTCCTTCATCAGCGCTGGTAAAAAATTGTTTAGTTCTATTTCGTTTGTACCTATTTCAAATAAAAAGTATATCTATAACTGTTGAGAAGTTTAGAGGAGAGGTTTTCAAACTGGAAGTTGTACATTTAAAGGGGGGGTCGTGCTAGCTGCCAAAAAATCAGGAAATGTTAAAATTATGGTGGAGCATGTAGGGAGAGGAAATTTTATACTAATTTTAATATAATCAGTCATCATGCACTCATAGATTGTTATTGTTTTTTTTAAAGGTGGTACACAGCTATTCATTTATTATTTGGGAGGTGGGATACGGTTCTACACTCCCACATTTTGAAAAAACGTAGTTCCGGGGAATTAAGTCAGTTATATAAGATTTCTTAACTTTCCATCGGATAGTATCTTTTTCAAATCCCAAAATAAACTCTTCCCTGAGGTTTTTGACAACCCAACACAAAAAGTATAAGGTATTATGATAATTTTTATAGAATTTTTTATCTGAAGATGTTCCGGATTAATATATGTGTATCGATGAATATTTTGATTATATTTTCTCAATTATGAGAATCGTTATATCTCAACTGTTTTTCCATAATAATGTGAGTAATACTGAGGAAATATGAACACGATATTTATTTTGTGTTGTATTTTTCTGATGTAATAAATAAAGATGATTCAAACTAAAGTCTTTCCCCCCTTCCTTATTGGTTGGATGTATTTGCATCGATGATATATTAGTAGACATTGTCGAATCACAATTATCTAATGGATTTGACTTAGGAAATATCTTGGAGTCAATATAAGTAACAAATGTATCAAACTCGTGTACACTGGTTTCAATATAATTACTTTTCCCGAGCGTGTTGATCAATAAGCTCCTCAAAGATAATATGTAATATTTCTCCAATAAAGGATTGTTGGACTCAGAGTAAAATTAAGTATCGAACTCGTTGTAATTTCTGCGTATGTCCTAGCAAAATACGGAGCAAGGATTTATTTTTATTCCACCTTAATCTCACAGCTCATTTAATGAAACGTCATTAGGGCGTCAGCTGGGGTTGCCATGAAGGGGCTGTATCCACACCCCCAAATTGAGGAAGTTTTTTAATAGATTTTTTTGGGTCAGAATCAGAAAATTTAACATTTGAATTTTTTTTTTAAAGGTTTTAATTTTGGAATTTTTTTTTCAATTACAAAAACCAAGCCCCCTCCAAAATATAATCCTCTGGACGCTCCTGATCATTGGCCCAAGAAATAATGAGTGTGACTCTCCGTTTTTCATGAGCAGCCCCACACGTAGCTACTCATTACTTAGATGGTCTCTCCTCAAGTATGAAAAATTATTGATAAAAGCTAGATAATTATTGTTTTAATATGATATGATGAGCCAGGGAGTACTCTAGTCTCTAAAACGCTGCCTGGCTGAGCTTTTGCTTCCCAGGCTCGTTGTTCAACCTCATTAAAGTCAAATTAATTACTTTCTATTTACTTCCCTCTTCTTCATCTTTTTTAATGAGCTCGTTGCTAAAAATGAGTCCTCATCCAGCACATAAACAAACAAACAGTTTGACAGACAGACAGATACACTTCATTATTTACTAATATATATGATTTATGCTATTTTAATTGGTATTAGATACATGCCTTGACATCCATATATTTTACATATATAATTACAGTTAATTTTATTTCATTAACAATTATTTATTTATTTTGATTTATGGGCATAGCAATTAACTTTATTTGAAAATCATACAAATTTAATTTGCTTTTTAATTAGACTTTGTTGTGTTTTCCGTATTTAACTATATTTATCGGTTAAATTATTATATACAGTAGCAAAATTATGGACAAAAATGGTAATAATTATTCATTGTTTAAAAAATGTATCTTCCACCTTTTCTAGAAAAATGTTACTTTCAAAAAGAACAGATAATACTCTCCCTAAAAAAAGGCATTTTATTATATATCTTAAGTAAAAAATCTTATTTTTTAGGGAAAGAATGTCACTGGCTTTTTCATCAAGCTGAAAGTGAGCATCATTCATTTTTTTTTTTCTGTTCATATTTTAGCCCTACAAGGGAAGCATTGAACAATGAACGGGAAACATCTTTGAACAACCTTCATTTCTTAGCACGTTTTTAATATTTTTCTATGTTATATTTTACCACAGGTCCAAAACTACACCAAGAAGCAAAACCTATGATGCATTTGATCCAAATTTAATTGCCTAAAAGATTACTTTTTTTATCCGCTAAGGGTATCATGAATTACTTTTCAAAGGTTGATTTTTATTTTTTTTAATATTGAATTACTTAGAAAGCTCCGTGATAGTCGATAAAATTGCTATAATTTTTCAAAATGCTATAAACTGTTTTCCTCCCCTTATATAAATTAAAGTGAACCTGAAATTAATGAAACAGATGAGATTTGACAAATTTTAGAAATACAGTTACTCATTAAATATTATTTCAGAAAAAAAAGTATCACTTACGTCTTTTTCTAACAAACAAAGCATTGGTGGCTATGAGAATCCAAAGTATTTGTATGATTGAAATGAGTTTCATATTTGACTGACAGCAATGTATTGAAAATTATTCTCTTTCAAAAGTTATTTTTTATATTAAAGAGCATTAATTATGTATATTAGAGTGGTTTGAGAAGACACTTTTTTAGAATTTTGACTATGGCTAGTGCAGAAAAGTTTTCATATGGTAAAAAATTTACCTGTGCAGAATTGTATTGTCCTACAATGTCATCTTTAGGTCGCACATCTCCATCACCAAAGTTTTCTCAATTATGAAAAAAGGCAAAAACTACTTTACTTAGTGAATATAGATTAAGATACTAAAATACCTTTTCAATTATTTTGAATAGAATAATGTTAATAGGCATTTTTTAACCTATAAAATATATTTATACAGTTTTTTTTGTAGAATTGTCCTTTGGAACTGAAAAAAAAAAATTTAGGAAAATTTGATGATTTGTTTATAGTGCACATCCATTTTTACAGAAAGGCAAGATCAAAATTTCCTTATATTATTTTCTCTTTTTTTGTCCATAAGATAGCGTTAGATTAAAACTTTATAAATATTTTTTAAAGGTTAGAATAATGTCCATCATAATTAGTAAATGTAAAATATTTATTAATGCTCTATTTTCATCTTAAGTGACTTAATAGATAAGTTTGCCTCTTTTCAAAATTTAAACTAGACTTTCTACGTAATGATGAATTGTAGGAAATTGAGAACTTTTTCGAACACACTGTGATTGAAATTCGAGAAAAGTTGAAAAACAAACCATCCTAATGTACATACTTTTCCTCTTCTAGCCCCAAAAATATATATAATAATTTTTTATTGAACCAATTTATAAAGTAAGTAAATAGTAAAATTATTTTTAAATATTTAATTTGATTCTATTCCCTGCAAACTTAATTTAAGGATGGTTCAATGGAAATTGAGGTGTGGGTCTTTGTATGCTATTTTTGGGACATTCCAAACTGATGAGTATTTTTAGAGCTATCTATGAATGATATAAGAAATAAATACAGGAAGTGGAGTCGTCTAAAAATATATATAAATAATCCTTTTAGTTCCTTGCTCAATTATTTTCCTGTTTTATTTAAGATATCATAGCAAAATTTAATTTTATTTGAAGTAAGAATTGTCAACCCTCCGTTATTGAACTGTATTGACTGTCATTTGGTAGGTAGTCTATCAATTATTATAAACATTCTTCATAAGATAGAATATACTAAATGGAGACTCTATGGGATGTGTTGAATTGAATATAACAAAAAGATCCTGTTACTTCGCCACTCCCGGCATTAAAGAACAAGTCATGGTCATAAAGTGGAATACAAATAGTGATCATAAATTAATAATTGTAAACATTGATTCACTCTTAACATATAAAGTGAGCGTTTTAAGTGATAAGGAGAGATAAATAAATTCAAATACCAATTATGTACAATGATTGCTTGAAGCAAACTACTTTTAGGATTGTATTTAGTTCAAAACTAACATAATATGTATTGTTATGTAATCATTTAATTTAACTCAAGTATCCTAGAACTAAAACTTTATTCAAATTGAACTGAAAACAAATTTAAGATCTTTCATTGTCAAATATATAATGCTTTTGCATTCATTGATTAAATTTCTTCTGCTGAAATTGAATAATTTAAATGTAGTTTGGACAACGTGGTCTTGCTAATTATGATCGTCCTTGTAGGTGTGCTATCAGCTTCTGCTCCATATAACTTTTCACCAATAGACTCGATGCTTCTAGAATAACATACTTCAAGAAAAATTATTGTTAATTTTCGATGTTCTGAACGAAATGACTCAAACCGTGATTTGATATATTTGCTTGTATAAGAAGATATCTCTGTTTTTAAATTTAAAACTCCAGAAATTTTCTCTTATATGAAAAGCTTGGCATAAAAAAACCAGCTATCATCTACAATTATTCTATATAGAAAAGGACTACAGTTTATTCATAGCATACACGTTACTATAAACTTCATGGATAACCTTCTCCTCTGTTTTGGTTTTGATATGTATATTTCTCAGCTATAAAATTTATTATTCTTTGTAAATTATCTCATTTAAAATTGTTATAAACTGTTCAAACTTTGATTCAAGTAAGTTTCCTAAATAACTAACAGTTTTAATTTTCTGAGATTGACATATATGTTCAAATTTGTCTTGAGTTATAGTTATGTCATGATTACATACATAATGTAAATTTTAATTTATCAAATATTTGAAGAAATTGATACATTTGGGGAACTATTCCATGTATAAACCAAAAAATCTAACTATCTCTGTTTGTTATAAAATGAATATCAGACGATAAACAACAACAATTGATTTTTTTAAATATCTGATAAGGATATTATTATATTTATTTTAAAATAAGTTACTTCTGCTTTTAGTTGACGATCCTTCTCATTTTGAAATCTTGAAAATAGATTATATGAAAACATATTACAATCCCAAAAAAAGCTCAGTCCTCTCACTAAAAAAGAAGAATGGAAGATTTTGAAAATATACAATAAAAACAGTGTATATTTCCTCAGAAGATAGAGATGTATAATTATTAATTGTGTTAGCTATGAGAGCATAAATGTATTTGTTCTTTACGGGGATTCATTTCATTTTGGGTAATCAGATTCAGAGTATTGGATAATTTTTAATCATAACAAACCAAATCTTTTTCGTTTATGACACTACATTTTCTTTTTTTTTTATTTGAACGCGGATGCAATCAACAAAACTGTGAAAAGTAGATTTTTTTTAAAAATCCGTATACAAGGAATGTCATTCAAAATCAAATAAAGGTTTTAAACAATGGTTAAAAGTCTGATGTGTCTAAACTCATACCAAAAATTTGAATAATAGACCTATAATTGACTCAAATATGTATGTGAAATATTGTATTATATACATATATGAAGTAATCAATTATATTATGATTCTCTGTTGTGTTTGTTTTTTTTGTTCAAGAATCTTGAAGTGCCACAGACATAAGAACTAATTAGAGTAGAAAAAATTTAAAAAAAGATGGTTGAACAATCATTGCTAATAGACATAAACAAACTCATTGCATTTTTTTTTACTTTGACGAAAAGAGTCTCGTCCTTTGATTCTGCTAACTTATTCCACAAATATAGCGATTACATACCAGGGGCGTCCGCTGGATTATATATATATATATTTTTTTTTTTTTTTTGGGCTGGGGGGTGTTACAAAAAAATAGTATATTTTCCCCGTAGTAATAGTAATTTGAATCTCAGTGATACATTTTTGTCTCCAAATAACAGACAGCTGATGTTAACAAGGTTATTTTATCATTATTGCTATAAGTCTCCCTCCCACAGTAGAATTCTACAAACTGCCTATAACTAGCGATTGGGAAACCCTGTAACTAAGTTTATATTACCCTAAATAAAACAAGATACAAGCATGTAAATTATGTGAAATATTTATATGTTTCTATTAGTTCCATTGTTGAGTTATCATCGAGTTAAAACAAACAAATTTATTAGGTATTATTTAAAAAAATCATGGATATGTATCAGATTTAGTGCTTTGAAAGCCTAAATAGTTATTACAAGAATAATACGCTCTAAAAAAATTCCATTGACATAGTATTTTGTATATATATTTTCCTTCTTATGTATTGTAAATCGCTTAGATTCCTATCAATGTGAGCAAATGTGATAATCAGCGACACAGCTTTTCCTTGGATGAGCCACAAAGAGTTTTCCGTCCCTGCAGCTACAGAGCTGATATGAAGAGCTCCCTTTAAATCCTGATGAATTACCCTGCTTCTTTCGTGATGAGTATTTTCGATGATGGGATGCATTACTTCCACTATTACTACTGCTATGGTTTTGAGGCTTGAGTGAACTAAAATAGAGCGAACCAGATTCAAAAAGTATCTAAAATACAAGAAAATGTTACATGAGAAAAGGTTGCGAGATTAATATACATTGTAGTATTACTCCGAATTAAATTATTTTTTTTCATATAAATTTGAAAATAAAGAAATAAAATATGGACTGTTGCATGTAAAAATGATAGTTTAATTGGTCATTCATTTACAGAATAGTAATTGATTCTAATGAGTCTAATTTAATATTAATATAGATTTGATTTGATTTTAATCTTTATTAAAGCAACTATTTCTAGCGATTGATTACATTTTTTTTTAATGATCGTGATAATGAATGGCAGTGTAATTTAAAAAAATATATTTTAAAAACATGAGTTTCTTGAATAAAGAGGTTTCAAGCACTGCTGATTTTGCATAACGCGGTCTTTGGAATTATTCTGACTCGCCTTTCATATTGTGTTTCCTAAATAAAACTATGTATTTATGTAAACAATAATTTTTGTAGTTGTTGATGAGTTTGTTCATACATTCATGTAATAGAAGTGTATAATTTTGGGTAGGAGGAAGGAAAAGTGTATTACAAGTATTTAATTTGATACCTAGACTTGAACAAAGTACTTTTACTTACATATTATGTATAAATGATATGTTTATTTCAATCGTTTCATTTGTTCATATGGGAAATTATTTAATTATATCAAATGTATATGTATGGATGTTTTTTTTTTTTTAAATATATAAGAATGAAGATTTAAAAAGCTTTAATCACAAATACTATCTTATACTTTGCATATAGTACCTTATTTTTCCCATCGATCTCCTTGTCTCAAAATCAATAATTATATGTATAATATTATTTAAATAACAATTTCTGATATTACATTTACTATGTTAGATATTAGTAAGTTTGATTTATAATTTGTTATCAAAATATTGTTATTAGTTTAATTATAATATATTTATATAAAAATAAATGCCTAGACTTAAAACCTTTGCTTATTACTTATTATACAAACTTGCAGTTAACAAGGTTGCTGAATAAATATTAGTTAAGTTCCGATTATTTAAATTTTACAGTATTTAAATGAATAGATGAAAAATCAAGGAAAAACTTGATTAAAATGATATATTTTACAATTATTTTACAATCTTATCTAGAATACACTATTTGAAATAATTCAAGAACAATAAAATATTTTTATTGTTCTAACCATACTTCAAAAAACAAAACAAAGATAGATTGTAAAAAGTGGACTTTGAAAAATATTTTCTCCCATTTAACGGGTTTTAGTTTTAAACATATCCCCGTGCTACCCGAATTTAAGATAACGCAAAATTTGTCTTGCTTCCAAAATTATTAATAGGTAAACGGTTGAGATTTTATTTATTATGATATGAACCTCGAGTAATCTTTAGCAATATAAAATTGGAAACAAATTTATTTTGCAGCTAAACTTAACACCTATTTGAACAAAAAAAAAAATTGTGAATGGATGAACAATTACACAGGGAAACACTCATTTTGTACAACCGAACTATAGCCAAACAATGAATTTATCTTTCATCGCCAAATCCAAAACTGATATAAGTTTTTCTTTGAGTCATCTGAATTCTGATTTATCTGGGATCACTTAAAAAATACGAAATGAAACAAAAATCCTTGGAGATGGATTTTTTTAAAATAGATATTTTCTTAAACTATACATTAAATATTTTTCTATAATATAAGCTATGATATTTCTCATCACAATGTATTATGAATAAGTTATTAGGGCCTACAGAAGAGTGTCGTTTTGCATCATTCTTCAGCCTAAAATGAAAATTTATCGAGTTCAGAACAAGATACAGAATCAATAGAACACTTTATAATCATCAAAACACTTTTACATAAGTTTTAATTATCCTACTTTTAGTGGGTGATTTTTTATCTGGATTATACTAATTCGGGACGAATTAGTATAATCCAGATATTTGAGAATTCAGATGACTGAGGGAAAAACTGAAATGAGTTTTGGATTCTGTTCTCATAGATAAATTCGATTATTGTCTTCAAATCATTTGTACAAAATGCCCCCTCCTTTATTGTTCCTCATTTACGCTTCAAATGAACTCTTTTAGCTTAAAAACAAATGAAAAATCGAAGTGTTATTTCTTTCTAACCAAGCCTCTTAATATTTATTGAAGGATTTAAATTGCATTTAGTCAATATTGTATGATCTCACACAAAGTATAAGTAAATATTTGAAATCAGCGGAGCTGTTGCAACAGAGGAGAGGTGGAGTGATACTTCCGTAAGAGTATTTTAATTTATAAAAAAAAAAATTAGTTGTCAGTTTGAATATTTTAAAATAATATTCAAAATCCCCATTTGAGAAAATGGGAATGAGAAAGGGGTTATTTTCCTGCTTAAAAGTTGTCTCAAACATATTAGTAGGTTAAAGATAATAAAAAAACCAAAAACTATATTACTTCAAAACCAGACTACTTTTGGTAAAGCTAATTATTAGGAATGGGACAATTAATCAAAATCGGAATTGGAAGTTTCATTTGCGATTCCGATTCTTATTTATTACTGGTATTTAGCTATTTATTATTTTATTATTAGTTTAAGAAATATCTATTTAAAAAATATGCATCTCCAAGGATTTTTGTTCCATTTTGTATTTTTAAGTGATCCCAGATAAATCTAAATTCAGATGACTCAAAGAAAAACTGAGATCAGTTTTGGATTTGGGGATTAAAGATAAAGACATTGTTTGGCTATAATTATTTTGTACAAAATGAGTGTTAACCTGTGTAATTGATCATTCATTCACAAAAAAAAAAAATATTTTTTTTTCTAATACAGGTGTAGGTGTTATGTTGAGCTGCAATATAAATTTGTTTTCAATTTTATATTGCCAAATATCACTCGAGGTTCATATCATAATAAATAAAATTTCCCCTGTTTACCTATTAATAATTTTGGAAGCAAGACAAATTTTGCGTTATCTTAAATCCGGGTAGCACGGGGATATTTTTAAAACTAAAACCCTTTAAATGGGAGAAAATATTTTTCAAAGTCCACTTTTTACAATCTATCTTTGTTTTTTGTTTTTTTTAAAGTATGGTTAGAACAATAAAAACATTTTTGCTCTTAAATTATTTCAAATAGTGTATTCTAGATAAGATTGTAAAAAAAATTGTAAAATATATCATTTTAATCAAGTTTTTCCTTGATTTTTCATCCGTTCATTTAAATACTGTAAAATTTCAAAAAGTTTAATATTTTATAGTTAATTTTTGGATTTTTTTCCAAAAAATTATAAAAATCAAGCCCATTCCCCCCCCCCCAAAAAAAAAAAAATCTTTTGTTCGACGGCTTTGGAATTGTTTTGGATTCGTCGTACCACAAATGATTATAGATTCGTAAAAAGGGCGTCAAAGTATAACTATAATAATGTATATAACATTTGGGATATTTTTGATAACACAAATCTTTTTGAAGAGTGTAATCTATAAAATAAAACTTTGGGATTTTGTTACACTCTTCACTTATTTCATTTTTTTTTTTTTTTTGAGTTCATTGGCCATTGCGTATTGTTTTTCAATTTTTAACTGGATTTATTAATTGGGATTTTCATTATATCTCTAACCTTTTCTTAAAGATAAACATAAAATTATATAATGTATCAATAGAACTAAATCGGGAGTGGACTATTGGCCGAAGGTCAATTTGCCTAATGTACGTTTTGCCAAATGGACATTTCGAGGAAAAAATAATATTTCATATATTGTTATACACGATTGTATGTTGGAATTCAATTAAAGATGATAGTAGGATAAATAAGTATTGTTCATATGCTATATATGTCATACGGGTAAATTAATTAATATTATTTTGCAGAAAAATATTTTTTTTTATTAATTATAATAGAGTTTTGCCGCGAGCTGAATTTTGGTACTGGCGTATTTTAGAGTTTATAAAAAAACATTCCATGAATTACATGTTATACTCGTTACTCGCTGAAATACTTGTTATTCGCTTGAATACTCATTACTCTTATGGGCGTGAAACTTACCATTTTTGCCTAACTGATAATATCGGGGTGGTAAGGACAAAAATTCATTGATTTAGGTGGACAGCTGCTCCTCCAGTCTACCCATTGCAGACTGCCCTGACACTACCAAAATCTTTTTGCAAGCTAACTAATTCGTCAGTTAATCCTATTTTATATAGGATTCACTAAAATTTGTCATTAAAAAACGTTTTTCCCTTCTCTAATGAGTAAAAATAAGATTCACATTCTTAGCTAGTTCGAACGAAGCAGCTTTCTTCCTCTTGTGGACGTGAATCTTTTTGAAGCCGAATAAAAAAAATACATTTTGAGAATTTCCTTGGATATTTTTTTGACAAATTACGGGTAAATACTCTCATTTTAAACACATGGGCCAAGTCTTAGATTTTTTTTGTTTATTTCATAAAATTCGAGTACCATTTTACAAGTTTTGCTAGTGGCATATCACTATTAATTATACTCATGAATCACTATTATATAAAAACAACATAGTGGTTCAAATGTAGTTCGAATATTTACCCTTGTAGTACTTTAAATAAATCAAATATTAAACAAACACAACAGCAATGCGATTAGAAGAATTGCCAATCTCTTCTACGTTATTAATTAATTATCCTTCGACATGATGGATAATTCATTTTGGGAAATACTCATGGATTGACGAAGAAGAATAATGTCAGTATGAATATAATTAATAAATGTATATTCCACAAATTATCCTTCGGAGAAAGTCCATTCGGCAAATTGTCCTCATGCAAAAATGTTTTCTGGCAATTGTCCTAGAACCAAACATTCTTCTTAAATAAGTTACTTTAATTTAATTAATTATAGTAGATATTGACAATGAGTTAGGTTACAATTTAGGTCATGACAATACTTCCTAAATCACACAACTAGTGAAAAAATCTTGTTGGCTACAACTAGGTCTAATAGTTGTAGCAATTATCAAATTTTAGCAACATCTCTTGGTATTTTGATTATGTTGGGATAATTTTTGAATTCCCCAAAAATGGTTACAATAAGCAAATAGTTTTGGACTCAATGGATATTTGTAGTTTCAAATCTAAATATATCTTTATAACCTTGATATTAAAGAAATCAATTAATTAATTATTCAAACTGATGAATTTGGCATTCAAAATTCATTTGTGTTCGTACAAGATTATGCATTCTCATTAATATGAGCTATTGATATTAATGTTCTTCAATTTATCTTTTGATAAAAATATATCATTCATTATAGCATTAAGTCTACGATACTGAACTGAAGCTGATAGAAAACTTTCTCCTGGGCTTCAGTGTGAGCGGCTGAGGCCTTTCGTTTAATAAAATTTTATTTTTTAGAAAAACAAATATATTTTCGAGCTGCCTTTTTCAAGCAATGGAATGCATATGTCAGCAAATGACATTTTTTTTATAAATACTATTTTTTTTTAAATCGTTAAAATTACATTTTTTAGAAAAATTATATCATTTTTATAGACTTTTAAAAAAAAATTATGATCCTATTGTATATTAAAATTTTTATATAATTATATCCAACGTGGGTCTCCCATTCAAGATCAAGATGGGGCAAGTGATCCTATGACCCAGGCACTTAAACATTCCCTGATTATTGATTTCTATCATCCCAAATTCATCAGCTTTAATATACCTAATTAATATAGTTTATTTTTTAACTTCTCACATAAAAATTAATGAAGGAATAACCTGGGTTCCAATTTCGTTTTAACTACATAGAAGAAAATACCAAATATGTGGTGTGTCAACATAAAAACAAACTTGAAATTTGGAAAAAAAATAAAAATCAATATTTATTCACAGAATGTCTTTTTTTTTTTTTTTTTTTTAAAGTTTCAAAGATTAAACTTCCAATATTAAATTTTTTGAAAAAAAATTCAAAAATCCACAATTATTCACAAAAAATAAAAGTTTTTGGAAAAACTTTTTTTTTTTTAAATATAAATATTAATTATCCACACCCTAATATTTATGTTTAAATATATATTTTACTAATTCAATTTAAAACTTAAATCAGGGCAAAAAGGAAGCCACCCTTAGCAGCAATGACACCTTCCAGGCAGCAGCAGAAGGCCTGGCACCCAATGTGGATGTAATCCTCTGTCATGGTGTCTTAGTACTGGCTGACAGTGGTTTTGATGGCCTACTTCAGGCCTTAAAAAGGTGTAGTAGAGGTGTAGCATCAGGTCTGATGGGGGGCAAAAAGTTTCAAAAAAAACTTCAAAAGAACTCAAAAGATTTTTGCAAAGGAGGATATGGGGTTCTTTCTTTGGTGGTGTCAAAAGTGGTCTCTTCACCCTCACAAGGGACTTCAGGAGATTGTGCTGGGCTGTTTTCTTCAACTCCTTCGGATCCAGTTTGGCCTTTATGATAGATCCCTTCTTCCTCTCTAACGTTTCAGACTTGCTGACGGCGTAGACGTTGATCATGGGGACGCTTAACTGCTTCTAGTAGACGAATGGAAATTCGTCGATCATGTTCAAGTCTCATTTTCGTGACTTGTAGGTAAACTAGAGATCTCAGGTTTGTTTTGCTTTACAACTAATTTTTTTATGCTTTAATATATCGAAATATGTATTAATTTCAATTTTATTCAATTAATAAGTGTTCCGATTTCAATGGACCGCCTGGTATATATGAATGTAACTTTGTTTAAAACTAAGGTGTAAACAAATGAAACGTGTGATTGTACAGAAAATAACCAACAGAACCTATTTAATAATTTTTTTTCTGAGTAGCAAAAATACTATTCATATGAAGTATTAAAATAGAAAATTATGCATAATTAATTTGGTTCTAGGAAATTACTAAAAAATACATTGCATTTACTTTTGTGGTTAATTTAAGAAATCCTTGAATGTAGTTTTCAGTGATTATTGGAATATAGCCTCATATTTTTCATAAACAGTCTTACATTATTTTAAGCGTTTGTGTTCCTTTGTTTAAAAAATGCAAAGTTTGCAAATATTATTTGACTTTATTGCATTTCATCGATGGATACACTTAAAACTTTACCTAGTAGTCTAGTTATAGCTATATTAAACAATAATTTTCTTATATAAGCCACATGTTATACAACTTTTTTAAGTTCTTTTTTATTATTAGCAACATTACTAATATTATTCAAAAGATTATATTTTATCATTCTATGCTAAGAATTAACAATATATATTTTAATTTATTCCATTTTGTTACGTTTAAAATGTAAATCTAGGAGAAATATTAGATAATATTCAAATTGCACCCCAAAGTACATTGAAGAGTATGTCTTCTGTGTAGCCGGCGTATCTAACCAAGATACAAAATATTTTCTACTATTTTTGCATTTTAAAATAAACACAAAAGCATTTATATTGTTGGATATTTAAAAAAAAATTAATACATGATTTATATTGAAGTATAATACCATCTAAAAGGGGCATTTTTCTAACCTGGCAGTTTTCCTCCAAGGTAATTTTGTGTGTACGGTAAGGGTTAAAGAAAAAATCAATGTAAAAAAATTAGAAAAGGAAAAACAGTTGTTGCGTGTGCTCTTTCTTCTTTTTTGATCATTATTTAATAAGTCGCCTTGGTGTTAACTTCTCCCTCTGAAGTAAATATTTTCGCCTATCCTTTATGTAAATTGTTTTAAAATGTATAAGGAAATAAAGATATATGAATTTATATATAATTATAACATTTTCCCTGAAATGAAAATTTTCTCCCTTCAAATCATATAATAGGTAGATGATAGTAACACGAGTCCTAATTCAGTAATAGAAAATAATTGTCTAATTTCAACTTGTACAAAGGTCACACCACACCAAAACGTACAAAAATATCTATAAATATAACTTTAGCTAACTATGTCCTTGACATCAATTTAATAAATGTGTAGGCTCCTTTATTGGGGCCAGAGAATAATTGTGTTGGCCAATTTCTGGTTGCTGGGTAGAGTTTTAAACTATATATTTAGGGTATTTTTGTGTACAATTTACTCAGATATTAAAATTTTGTTCAGAGGGCGGGAGATATGTGTTTATGGGCTGTTTTTAAGTGTGTTTGTGTTTGTTTTATAAATTGATTAGGACTATTCCCATACATTTCCACGAGAAGTAGTCATATTTGTACTAGTCCTGGTCTGAGGTTACCATTATGGTTAGGTAAAAATATAGTTTACTGAGACTACGACAGTAAGCATAGGTATGCTCACTTAGTACTTAAGGCTTTAACCCCACTTTTAGAAGTTATTGAATTTATCATAGAAATCCTGGAATTCATACAGGATGTAGTTACTACCTAGATATGAAAATACTGAAGAGGTGAGCTCTATTCGTTCATTAGTTCCAGATATATAAGTATTAAAGTTAAATATGCTTTCCTCAAAAAAAAGGCCCCAAAATTTTTATTATACTCTTTTTAGCAGCAATCTCTCGTTTCATTTTTATGTAATTATGTTCAAAATTTGTGTGTAGATTATGTAAGCCGAATTAAATCCATAAATATAAATTCCATGCATATTAAATTAACCATATTAGATATATATACATAATACCTCAAAAAAAATATGGGAGGTAATTCTAACACACATTTTTAAGCCCAATTTTAAGTATCTGGAGGAGCAGGGAAGAAATTAAAAATTACTTTATCGTCAACTACGTCCCTATCCCCGAAACTAAATGAACGAATTGATCTCAAATTTTCAGTATTTTCATATCAAGGTAGTAACTACATCCTCTACGAATTCCACGACTTCTATATCCTATAAAAAAATCATAGTCGGATAAATGGGATATCTGTTGGAATTTTCCGGGTTATATACTTATTGATTTTTTTTGATTTTTTAAATTGAACTGTTGACAAAATTATTAAAAACATTTTAAAAATGGATAAATATAATTATCCATTTTCTAAAAGAAAAAGTTATTAAACTAAATATCGACACAGTTTTTAAAAAGGGACAAAAAAAAAAGGCTTGACCTTTTCAATATGGTCATTAAAAAAATATATTTATTTTGCAAAAAAATAACGCATTATTTCAAAAAATGAAGGCGATTATTTTATGGTTGGGGAAAAAAAGACTTATAATTTAGTTTTTTTTTTAAAAAGTCACCATATCTTCAAGGAAGAAAAAATTAGATGACCGTCGGAAAATTTGGAAAAAATATTTTACCTTTTCCCCCTCCCCCAATAACAAGCATTTATTCAATTATAATACAAGTAATTTGTATAAGTAACTATAAATTGATACGATCATTCCATTTTTACTAATTAATACTACTTATTCATATATTTCCAGGAAACTTCCACGAAAATAATTATAATAACTATACTCTGTACATGGAAAATTGTCTGACATATATTAATAATTAGTTTTAAAAAGTTTGCTACTGTATACACATAAATTAAAAAATTCAACTTTGGATTCTCAGATTATGGTTAGAGTGCTGGGCAATTGTAAAACATATTTTTCGATTAATTATATCTCTATACCTACATCTATAAAAATATATATAAAAATCTCAGGTAAAATTATCATTGAATTAATGGGTCGTTTCAATTTGTTTAACGATCAATTCATAGAACTTTTATCGAATTAAACCTGACTGATTATAGCCCTATCTAACTCCAGATGTGGGAAAAAGTCCTCATACTACAAGTCCAAGTAGAGTCTAGAGTTTATGCTGAGAAAATTAAAAAAAAGTACTTCAAAGAGTACTTAATATCTAGTAAAAAATTGAAAGGACCTTCGAGTCGTGGGTCTTTGATTCTTTGATAAATTCGATTCGCTAGTTTTCAAAATATGGATTCGAGACAAAGTTGATTCTCTACATAGTATCAATTCCTCACTTCTGCCTAACTCTATCGATAATTGAGTCAATATTGTTTTAAATGGGGATTATGAGGCTATATTAAAATTTTTATGAGATGAAATTAAAGACACATAATATGAAAAATTGTTACAAAAATAAGGAATTTAATAAAAAAAACTTATATGTATCATGTATGCGCCTATGAAATGTGACTTTTTTTTTTTAATTTTGAACGTTTATTGTGAAAAAAGGGTTACAAATTTAATTTTCAAAGTATGCAACTTCACTAGCTACACATTTTCCCCATATTTCGGGCAATTTATGGACGCCTTTCCAAAAAAATATTGTTCGTCTTTGGCTGCAAATCAGCCATCAGTACATTTTTTGGCTTTATCCTGAGAATCGAAGCGTCATTGAGAAATCATTGAGAGCGTGGCCCATCGATGCAAACAAGTGAAAATTGGAAGGAACCAGGTATTGTGAGTAGGCTCCATGAGCAAGAGGCTCCCAGTTGTACGATTAACCAAGCTGAAAGGTGGCTATATGTTGATGCCGTGGTGCGTTGTCATCAAGGAAAATTACCTTGTGTTGCCTGGCTTCATATTTTGGGCGTCTTTGGCATATAACATGGTTCCAATCGGTCAATTGTTGTTGGTAGCGATCACCATTAACAGTTTGAATGGGTTGTAGAAGATCAAACCATATTACACCATACTGGTTCCGGAACACAAACTTCTTCCCGAAGTGATCTGGCCTTTTGGTCGGTTTGGCCTTGCCGCCAACATATGCTCTTTTTCGTTTCAGATTCATGAAATAGCACCACTTTTTATGGCCAGTTACGATTCGATGCAAAAACGACTTCCTTTTGTACCGGGTGAGCATCATTTTACAAGTAGTTTTTTGGTTTTCTTGCTACCTTTCATTCATATCTTGTGGCACCCATCTACCGACCTTAAATTTTTTCCCACTATTTTTTAACGTTTTCCAATGGTCCAACGGTCAACACCCAATTGTTGTGCGAGCTGTTCTTGCGTTTGGCTATCATCTTCATTGAGCAATGCTTGTAATTCGGCGTCTTCAAACTTTTTCGGTAGCCAGCCGTGCTCTTCATTTCTCACGTCAAAATCACCTGAACCACTTTACTCAGGTTAAAGTATGTCCACCGTAAGCTTCCACAAGCATTTGAGGGGCTTGAGAAGCATTTTTCTTCAATTGGTAACATAAAATCAATTATGTCTGCACATCATTGATATTATGTCACAAAATTATACATTTTTACGAGTGAAAAAAGTGCATTATTGAATGAAATATACAAACTATGAATTAAATATTGTTGACACATGCCGAAATTAGCATTTAGATTTTTGTACCAGTTTATAATGTCTAACTGGTGACACCTAGAGACCAATAGCCAAAAGTTTCATTTCATAGGCGCATACCTAGTAAATACTATCATTTTTCCACATTTAAACAACTTTAAACCTCTATAAATTTTTTTATTGTTAAGGAAATTATTTTTTAATAAAATATATGTCTGTAAATATATTAACACATCTATGTTTTAAATATTGTTACTTTTTAATGTATGCATAAGAAATTATTGATGGTTCAATCCTTTGAGACACTGGTATCCCTTTAAATGTAAAGGGAGTATGTTTTAATTCATCAAATAGTAGATTATAGTTCTATTCTGTGGATATTTAACTAAATTCAGTTGAATTAAATATAGGTGATGATAAACATATTTTCAGGGTAATGGGGGTCTTAAAAAGTGATCAAATCTGTACTTTTCTTGATAAAAGGGAGGCAAAATTATAATTATATTTTGGTAAATGATTCAGATACGGAATTTATTGGTGATGGAAAGATTCCAACAACAAAAACTACTGATTGAAATCTGTTCAGAAACCCTGAAGCAGCATTCAATTTATTTCAAAAAGTAAAATAAAATAGATTGAAAAAAAAAAGCCATAATTTAAAGTGGACTAAACTCCTTAAATGAAGCAACAACAGCACGGCTCACTTGATTTGACTATTTTAAGGGATATCAGCGAAAATTTTCAAGGACAATTGGCGCAAAAAACAAATTTCTCGGAGTACAATTTGCCAAATAACGTTTCACCAATGGACAATTTGGAACATTAGGCCGAAAAATAATGTTTAATATATTGATATATAAGAATTTATATTTTAATTCAATTTAAAATGATATTATGATGAATAAGCATTGTTCCAATTCTATTTAGGTAATTAAAGTAAATAAATGAGTTTTCTTTTATAGAAAAATCTTATTTTATTAATTAATGATTATTATAAAAAAAGGCAACTAATTAGTATTTTCTAATACTAATATCCATCATGTCGAATGATTGTTAAATGATATCGAAGAAGTGATAAGAATTTATTCAATTCAAATTGCTGTCGTGTTTGCTCATTATTTAATTTATTTAAAGTATTACAACGGTAAATATTCTAACTACATTTAAACTACATACTCCCATGTTGTGTTTATATAATGATCATTAACTAGTAGAAAAATACTTTTCTTCAAAAAACACAAATTAATTAACATATTATATCACATAGGTATATAACATATGAACATTATCTATTATTTATACTATCATTTTAAATTGAATTAAAATATGTAAATGCATATTAAATATCCTTTTTCGGACAAATGTACTAAATTGCCACCTGACAAAACGTACATGTGGCAAATTGTAATTCAGCAAAAATCCTTTCGCCCATTAGTCCACTCACTCAATAAAACTGCAACCTCTATTGAAGTCTTTGAAATTATGACTAGAATTGATTAATTGATAAAAATATTGATAGACCAAACCACCATTTATGCACACAAAAATGGTCGAAACATTACATTAAACCAGGAGAAAATGTGTGTATATTGCAAGAGAAGATTTATAAAATATAACTTTTGTTGTATGTAATCTTTAAGCTTAATAACATTACTAAACGATAGAAATAGCTTCCAAAAATATCAACTGTAAAAATTTCCAATTGCTTATTACAAAAAGTATTTAGCTTTTATACCAAAATACTGATATATTGTATGCAATTGTATCATTGTACTATATCTGTTTTTGCCAAGTTGAATATGAAATATAGGTACTCAAATATGTAATAAATATGAAAAAATGAATGATTGATCTTTGTTTTGGTTAATATAATGTGTAATAATAATCCTTGTTACCCAAAAAATCAAAATTTTAAACAAAAATACTTCTGGATATCTTATAAATGTACAAAGATAATGTTTTGGAAGGAGTATTACATATGCATTGAGATTATAATGTTGAAGTTTTTAATTAAAATATATGCAGTGCGTCAACATAGAAACAATCTTGAACAAAATAAAAAGTAATCCCCACTCAATTTTGATATAAATCATTCTAGGTCGCTTTTGTGTTAACAGGCTACATTTACTGTATATATAAATAAGCATTGTGAAGGTTGTAAACACTGGCTCTCAAGAAAATTTCAGTGTGTAATACCTGAGAAATAACAAGATCACATTAAACTTTTAAAACTGACAGAATTTTATGGCAATTTTTGGTACGACCTTTTTGTTACAAAAGACATATTTTTTAATAAAAGCTATGATTTTTGAAAAACATCAACCTTCATTCGTATCATCATTTTAAACATTTCGATATAATTTATAGTCTTCACGTACCATTAGAGGTAGCTTGCGTATTACAGTTTCCGAACCACTGTTTTAGAACATAACACATTAGGTAAGTTGGCTATTTTATAGGTTATGTGAGGTGCTTAGCTTTAATTGGGTAAATCAGACACATTCTGCAATATGATTCTAATAATATAGTCATTGGTCAATACCTTTCCTCTATTTTTGGTCTGTAGAATAATATCATCGTAGGAAATAAAGGAAAAGTTTCCCGAGAAGCTCCTAGCATGTACCCCCTTTGGACCCTGAATAAGCACTCTGTCTGTTCTTGAGGAAAGTCCTAATTCATTTCCAGGACCGGAATATACTTTCTGTGTTTGTAACTTTCCGCTTAGGTCAAGGCCACCTTCACCTAAAAATTTTAAATAAAGTATTACAAATTTAACATATTTAACTAATATGTTTTATACCTGAAGCCTCAATATTTCTTGAGGATATTCGTGTAGAATCTGATGATGTTTGGAATATTACATTTCCTTCCGGATCTGATAGTTTTAGAGAAGATGAACGGATATCGATTCCATTTTTAGCTGTAAGAATTTAAGAGCCAATCAATGATTGTACTCTACATAATTAAAAGTACTAATTACTGATAGAGATATACTGATTGTCATGGGAAGAGGTGCTTCCAGGGACTTTGAGGAGAATTTCATCCGTGGATTGAAACACAAGGGACTGACCATTGGAGGATATTTGATTTGCAATAATGGATTTTAATGCAAATAGGTCTCCACTTGTCCAAAAGTCTAGGGATTTGAGAAGACCTCCAGATCCATACTAATAATATGAATACATCAATGTATAAATCAATATTCGTTGATAAATATTGTCATTTGAACATGAAATATGTATTAAATAAGAAATATAAATTGTAATAGCGTTTCCTCACTTACGGAGAAGAAGCCTCCTGCGCTGAGGATCCAAAGAACAAGGAAGGAATTCAAGAGGAGTATGAGTGAGAGAATGACTAAAAAAGATATGGCAAAGAATTTCCGAGAGTTTAATGATGGCATCTTTTACGGTTGCGACTTGTGTTTGTGTCACACTAACTTAATAAAAATAATAAAACATCATCCCTCTTTAAAAAAAAAAAAAAATAAAGGGACTTTTCTTCCTTTTGGACTTTCTTCTTACCAAAAGCACATCATGTAGATGATGTTTATATATGGTGTACACATATATTTTTCTCCCAATAGAGTAAAAAATAAATAAGAAGAAACTGTTACAATTTCTTATTATGATCTTGATGAACAACATTGTTATGGGGGGAGGGGGGATAAAAGTAGAAAACAGTAGATCGATAAAGTCTTAAAAAACGCCCATATTTTTGTCATCTTTTTTAGTACATGAGAAAAATACAAATTTGTCAAATGATGCCTTTCTTTCATTTTGGTCATGCCTGCTTATCTGTATGTCAAAAATACGAGCCCCCTTCCCCCTCAACGTACGTGTGGATTCTGAGCAAAAAAAAAAAAATCATTGACCTACGAACTTGTCGAAAGTTCACGTGAGAGCAACTTTAAGCTTTAGTTATTTCTTATGTAATGAATTGTTTTTTTTACGTACAAACTCTATAGTTTCTGTCTAAGAAGAGTACTCAGTGATGAGTCATCACTGATGCAGATCCTTGATCCTCCTCTTTTTATAAAACTCTTTTTAACATTAGAAATTTAAATCAAACAGTTGATGAACCATTTTTACTACTTTGTTATTCAGAATATTTTGATCACTATTAGCCAGAGTTGGAGAAAATTCATTATACTACAAGTTCAAGTTGAGTCTCAAGTCTTTTCCCACAAGTCTAAGTCTTTGAAAATTGTCATCAAGTGCAGTTCAAGTCCTCAGAAAATAAAAATATATTTTAAAGAGTACTTTATAAGCCGTGAAAAATTTGAAATGACTTTTAAGCCCTCGCTATTGAGTCCAAATCAAATCTACAGTATAATAATAATATTAATAATTTGAATTGAATAAATGGATTATTTGTATTTTTGATGCATGCTCTAATCTTTTGGATGATACTTAGTTCTCCCCTTAACATATATTTATTTTAAAAAACAGTTTCTAAAGTCAGAAAGAATTGGAGAAAGGTATTTTTGTTTTGGAGTTTCCGTTTGCTTCTTCTATTCTAACGCTTTCCTCTCTCTTTTTCTCTCTCTCTTTCCCATCTTTAATGAGAGCCTGATTATAGTTCCTTAACATAAAGTGACTAATATAATTACTATTTCATCAAATTATTTTTATTAATGCCCCTTAAATTAATGACTTATTCATCCTTTATTGAAGCATTACTCTAATGAGCTCCTCACTATATAACTTTCTCTATAAAATAATGAATAGTTTGAAAACAAGATTCTGATCCACAAAAGGGGTTTATATAATATATGTATAGAAATAGCTTGTAATCAATGCACTCGTGGGTGAATATTCTGTTACATATTACATGTAGTCACGATACAATTAAAACTGCATATTTTATGACACATTGAACTCTTTTGAGCATTGCCATCTAGCGATTTTTTATAACAAAAAAGGTGAATCCATGGATTGGGGTCAGTTATTTTTGTTTTTAAAGATGCACTGAAATGCTACGAAGGAATGATTCAATTATGTTCAAAGGAATCATTAACTCTCAGTACTCCAGGTGTAATTTTCTGATGGCAAAGTGCTATTTTTTAAGGATTAAAGGGATTATTAGTAGGACAATATATGCATATCCTTTTATAATAATGAAGCCATTTACAAAATACAATAAAATAATTTATGTAACCATATTTTGATTTCCAAAAAGAAGGAGGCCTTCCCGAATCAGAATATCAATACTTTGGAAATAATGTATTTTTATTCTGGTTTTGTTTTTGGGCCATCCTATTATTGACTCTAATTATAAGTTAATCTTTCACTTTTTGTTATCATTTTACAAATAAAATTAGACATTCTATGAACTTAAAAATCCCCAGACATATACGGGTCAAAGAATTGATTACCACTCATAATTAAGGGTACCATATTTTGATATCCAAAGAGAGGACATTTAATACGAATAGTTTTAGTTGGGGGGGGATAATTTTCCATAAATTTAAGTTTATAATATTAAAATTTTTGACACTCTTTTTAAAAGGTATTTTGGATCTGTTTTATGTTGTTGTTTTTTTTGTCAAAACATTTATTATTGGTCTTTTTATATTTTTATTTAAGAAAGTCGATACTCAACTGGTTTTTTATTTTTTATTTTCTTTTAATTGGTGAGATGGATTTGCACTGATTATGTATGACTAAATATTACAATTACTCCATCTGAAGTCCATATACATAATGAATATATTTCTCTCAAAGAGCGGCTGTGAATCGAACCTACTCACATTGAGTCCATGAGAATCATTTCTCATAGCCACTTTGCCCATTGATCTTCGTCATTCCATTTCAACTGTTTGTCTAAAAAAACGGACATTTCATGAATGAACTCTCTGGACAGATGTAAAAAGTTGTGAGAAAAGAGATCGGTTGATCACCCAACCCCTTATGTAAGGACTTACTTCTATTATGTTAAGTTAATATCTTATCTTGTATCAGCTGCATCACCACCCAAAAAAAAAGAGGAAAAAGAAAGAGAGAGAAAGAAACAAAAAAGGGGAGGGAATCTGCATGACAGGATCACATGACGTCACATATCACATGATGAAAGGAAAAACTATAAAATCGAAAGTTTTTGTATTTGATATTATAAAAATGAATAACTCAATATTAATAAGTAATTTACCCTTTTGATTATGTTAAATTGGAAATTTATTTATAATATTTTTTTGTTATTGCAACTCTATATTTAATATATTTAGAAATATATTATATATATATATATATATTAGTAATGATTTGAATAAATAAATAGAATATATGTTTAAAATCTAAAAATGACCATAGTAATGAGTTTAACAAATGAATAAAATAATTAATAATAGTTGTTAATATTGAACAAAATTTGTATAACAGTTAATTAATGTAATTTGGAATATAATAAAGTCGGAAAAACCTGTCATGACTTTGTTTTCCGACCTCGTAAATATTATAGAAGGACAATAGTTAATGAGTTAATTTGATAAAAGCATGAGTTCATATAAATTTGTACAGCCGGATTGATTAGGGTTATCTTTCTGTAAATTGAGGGTTAAATATGTTTAGATATGTATTATAAAAAATAGGTTAGTATTAATGAAATGCGTTATTAACGACAACGTTTGAGTAGAATCTTAGATGGTTTCTTCAACAAAAACCAAAAAAAAAAAAAAATCACGAAAAAACATGTTATGAGGATTGATCAATATTGACTGTGTGGGTGGGTGGGTGGGTGGGAGATAAGAAAGTTTAGAAAACAATATAATAAATTAAATAAGGGGATCTTTGAAGTGAGTATCACAAAATCTTTTGAAGGATTTACAAACTTTTACTCTTTAATACTGCTGCTTCTTCGTAATTTTGGGTTGTTAATTGTTCTAGTAATTTTTCATCACCCATTTCTCAATCAATTAGTTTTATTTATTTTTTTTCTTAAATATTTCATTTTAAAAATTAAAAAGGCTTAATAAATTCATTCTACTTTCAAGCGAGGAAAAAACAATTGAAATCCTTTTCTGGGAAAAAGTATATATGTACTTTTATATGAAAGTACATATGTATGTAGAGTACAAACAAGTAAAAATTGTAATTTCGATAGGAAGAGTAGTTTAAAGGATTTCAAGATATTTAGCAACAAACCATCCTCCAAGGCCACCGGCAATGATCATGCAGAGAAGCATCATGATTTTTTTCCTTCTCGCCTTGGATTGATATTCGAGAGCCTTTTTAGTGTCATTGGTGGCTCTGGAAGTGTACTCTACGGCAGATTCTACATGAGTATCTATTCGATTAACCATTTCACCTTGGTTTTCAATCAACATGGCAATGTCTATAAACATATCGTGCAGCTCTGAGATGGACTTTTCCAGATTGAGGAACATTTCATGTCTGTTCTCCAAATCATTGATGGTTTGCTTCAACTGCTCCTCATCCCCCTCAATCACAACGTGACCCACAAGCTGAGCACCTTTTCCTGACTCTAACAGATTCTCTAGTTCATCATCCGTCACATTGGAGCCCGCAAGCTCCATTTGTCTCTGGATTTTTCCTTTTGACTTATCCCGGTATTCATTTTGAAGAGTATTATACTCTGTCATGTACTCAACAAACTGCCGACTTAGAGTCATATGCTGGGTTTTACGTATGCGGGACTCTGCGTCTGTATCGGTAAGATCTTGATTAGCTTGCTCAATTTTCTTGAGACGAGTTCGCACTTGATTCGCAGATTTCTTTATGTTGGCCATTGCATCCTCCATCTCTATTTTATGTTTCTCATCCACCATAGGGGAATTGATGAAAGACTCCTGGCACCTTCGTACGACCTTGATGTCCCGATCGATATTCGCGATGACCCCTCGGGTCTCTTCTATTTCTCCGAAGAAGGCTCTCATTGCTGGGCTTTCCTCATCGATGGGTATGCTGAAGTCCTCTTCCTCTGGAAAATAGGACTGGGCCTTCATGGCCGCAAGTCTATCTTTCGGGGGCGCCATCTTGGGTCTATTAGCTTGCTGTTACTGAAAGGGAGTATTCATTGATTCATTCTAAGTAAGTATGTACGTACATTTGATATATTTGGAGACGAAAGAAGAAGTGTGAGCTCAGTTTGGACTACACTCGATTTGCAAGGAAAATGAATAGTGAGTGATCATGCAAAAGTAATGATTGATTGATTGAAGAAGAAGGAAGGTCACATACTTTTGATCATGATCATAAAGCAGGAGGAGAAGAAGAAGAAGTAGTTAGAATCATCGAATCCATGTCAAGGAGTGAATCGACAACGAAAAATGATTATATAAGAATGATAAAAATAAATTAAGAAAAAATAATGGTAATATCAAAGAATCAAAATTTATTTTTCTAAGAAAAATATTCTACAAAAAAAGATTACAATGATTAATTAATTAATTAAGAGTCATATTCAATGTAAGTAGTACATAAAATTACACTACAAGTCAAACCTCCAAAAAAAGAAAAGCAAAAAATATTAGTGAAAGTCTCTAGCATTGGAATATTATTATAATGAGTCTTCGTGGATTTTTTTTTGAAGAAACACTGGAGGCTTCCAAAGATGATTGTCTTCTACATATGTTTGTATGTAATTAGACTCTAATTCCCTCTTTTGACTTGTAAATCAAAGACTCATAATAATAGATAGCTAATAATTTTAAAAATAAACTAATTATAATGATAATAGATAGATAATTAATTAATTAATTAAACCCCAGAGCTAAGGTAGTACCTTGAAGAGAAGGAAGAATTATGAACACAAAACTTTAGCACAAAAAATGATTTTATAATCGTATTTAAAAATAAAAGTTGTCAATTATGATTTTCGCTACTTCATATGAACGAACAGAGTTACAATTCTTGAAAACTCTGTTGTAGTCTGTATATATTGCTGGTGTTGGTTGTAAAGAGAAGAAAAGAGAGAGAAAGAGGGAGAGAAAAGAGAAAGTACAACATAGCATGGCACTTAAGTATGGTAGAGAGGAGTTTCTACTCCTCTATCCCTTTCATGCAATAAAATTATTCTTCAAGGACAACCAATTCCAATGGATTTTCATTTTGTTTTTTGTAATTCAACAATACATTTTATAGAAAAAAGACATTGTGGAGAAATTATATAACAATTCAATATTGATTTGAATGGTTGACTTTTGATACTTTTTAACTATACTTCTGTATATTAGAAATTGTGCAGAAAATGAGGACCCTTCACACTTTCCGTACATTTTTGAGCCCCTGAACGGAGAGGGGGATCGTTTATATATGTAACCGCTCATACTTTCTTCCTTTTGTGCCTCCCCTGACTTGCTTCTCTCGACCTTTCACATGAGAATCCAAAAGGTCTTCCTCCAACTAACTAAGATCTATATCCTTCTCCTCTGACTACAAGTACCTCCTTCAAAGTATAACCCGAGTAAGGGTCCAAAAGGGCTCAATTTTTAAACAAATACTTTGTTAAGCAACTACAGCTCAATAATTGCTTAATTATAAGCAGTGGCAAATACTCACAACTATAATTTATGGGGTAGAGGTTTTACAATAATGATTATAAATCTTATAAATTTATTCGTGATTCAATTTTTGGCATAACTTTTTGTTTTCATTTCATTATAAAGGATGAACAGGTCCAAGCTTAGGATTCAGGAGTGGTGTTAGGAGGACAGAATGAGTGAGCCATGTCCTTCTCCAGTTTTTCAGAAACCCCCAAAATCTGATCCCTCTTTAGAGATGTTTAATAAGTGCATATAGACTTAGATAATATGATCAATATCAAGAAAGGACATTTTTTGTTTAAATATATATAAATATGCAATTACTTTTTTTTTTGTATAAAATTAGGTCATAATGCGATTTCAGAAAAAGTAGGTTATCTTTTATTATTTTTAAAACAAAGTACAAATGGTTCCTCCCCTGCAGTCCTGCTGGGAAAATTTCCCATTATATTTTAGTTTCGAAAGCACATATAAGTTTTTTACTCTCAAATGTGTGACAGCCGTAATTATTGGTTGCAAGCTTTGGGACAATAGGGATATCATGATATGGCAACTATTATAAAGATCGGTTGGAGTCAAGAAATTGGAAATGTGGAAACATGGAGAGAGAAAGGGAAATGAAAAGAAGAAAGAAGAGAGCAACTCAGAAAGAAAGAGAATAATAATATGTAACGACAAGTAAGAATATACACATAATTTGTAGATATGTGCTGTATGTACGTAAATGGATGAACCAAGTATATACATACAGAGTAGAGTAGTTTGCAGTTCTATAGTGTAGTCCCGTTGTTGTATTTCCATTTTTAATGTCCTCCTATCTCTTCTCTGTTTATTTGGCGTCCAGGCTTTCTCAAAAAGAAAACAACTGAAAAAAATTCTTTTTGGGGGAGAAGAGGGGGATAATGAAGACAGAAGAAAGTACGCATACACACACACAAAGTCAAAAACACACTTTTTGGCCTCGACGTCGTCCTTAGGGCTAAAAACAAGAGGAGGAAACAAGAAAAAAGAAATAAGAAAATAGAAATTCAATCTCCTCTTTGGTGTTTTCGTCTTCTTCTTTTCTTAAGACGAGATATTTATTGTTATTCATGGATGGAATAAAAACTTTTGGGTGATTGTGTTTTATAATCAACTCCTCTTGCTCAAGGGTCTGTACATGATATTATTCATGGACATTATCGCACAGAAGCCCAAATGTGCATCCTGTTTCTCATACTTTCATTTGTGTGGTGAGTCATTGACCTACTATTTAAAAAAAACATTAATGAAATACTCTGCTCAATAATGGAATTTTTAGGAGTGTAAAATGTGGTGCATTGGATGGAAATGCCAATTCACTGGAGAATGTGACACGGACCATAGGAAATTTACTCGATGGCTACGATATCCGCCTTAGACCCAATTTCGGTGGGGATCCCCTATATGTTGGATTTGACTTGACGATAGCAAGTTTTGATTCAATTTCGGAAGTGAGCATGGTAAGTGAGACCTTTTGATTTGCGGGATCTGTTAAGAAATGCCTTATTATCCACTAGGACTACACCATTACAATGTACTTGAATCAATATTGGAAGGATGAACGACTCTCCTTTAGCACTGAGGAAGATAAGGTTCTTACACTCTCAGGGGACTTTTCTGAAAAGATTTGGGTTCCAGATACCTTCTTTGCCAATGACAAAAACAGGTTAGTAAAGCAACAAAGTAAATATAGGAATTTCATATTCTAACAGTAATCTCCCTCAGTTTTCTACACGATGTTACAGAACAAAACAAAATGGTTAGGCTCCATGGAGACGGGGCAATTACATACGGAATGCGATTCACAACAACCCTAGCTTGTATGATGGACCTTCATTATTATCCTCTGGATTCCCAAAACTGTACGGTTGAGATTGAAAGCTGTAAGTTGAAGAAATATATTCTGAGTCTTCTTTAATTAATTAATGAAAACCTTATATTTCTTGCTGGTATTTTTTTCTTCTTCATAGATGGGTATACGGTGTCAGATGTCGTGATGTACTGGCGTCAAAAGCCAGTTGTAGGAGTTGAGGATGCACAGCTTCCCCAATTTACTATAGTTGGTTGGGAAACCAATGAAAGAAAAATCAAATTAGCTACAGGTTCGTCACCTAACAGCTCTTTTGTTAATTAATAAAGAAATGTGTTTGTTCTAGGAACCTATCAGCGTCTCTCTCTCTCCTTCAAACTTCAACGCAATATTGGTTACTTTGTGTTCCAAACCTACTTGCCATCCATTTTGATTGTGATGCTGTCCTGGGTATCCTTTTGGATCAACCATGAGGCGACGAGTGCAAGAGTTGCTTTAGGTATGAGTATATTCATCCTTGAACATATTATCTATATACCGCATGTTCCTACTTTTTCAGGGATCACAACGGTTCTCACAATGACCACTATTAGTACAGGTGTTCGCTCATCTCTTCCACGTATCTCTTATGTAAAAGCCATAGACATTTATCTCGTAATGTGTTTCGTATTCGTCTTTGCGGCTCTCCTTGAGTATGCTGCTGTCAATTATACCTATTGGGGAGCACGAGCCAAGAAAAAGAAAAAGGAAAAGAAAAAGGAAAAAGCGGATCAAAAACTAACGGAGGAAGATCCGCAGAGTAGCAGCAGTAAACAACCTGAAGAGGACATTATTGAACTTCAGGATTTGAGAATGAGTCCCATTCCTAGCATCCGAAATCGATTCAATAGTAGTTCCAGTAGTGGGAAAATTGACTCAGCCACTGGATTCCCTCCAAGTTTTCGCATAAACCGCTCAACTCATCATCATTCCATCCGACCCTCGAGGAAGAATAATATCAAAACCTCATCTCAACATAAAAAGAAACTTATGGGCCGTATTCGTAAAGGCTCTGCCATCGTCAAATCCATTTTGCCCCAAATTAAAGACGTCAATATCATTGATAAATATTCTAGAATTATATTTCCTGTCTCATTTCTTCTATTCAACGTTGCTTACTGGTGCTTTTATGTTGTAGAAGTATAAAATCTAAATTTATCAATTACAAAAAACATAATAGAAATATATTTATTAAAAAGAAAGGAACAAAAAAATAATATTAACAAAAGAAATTCAGTAACTAATTCATTTAATCAGACTTCATTACATCCATAGCATAGATGGGTCACTCATAGATAGAGACAACTGCAAAATGTTGAGGTCATTTTGTAAGTGGCATGTATGTAACTTAAAAAGTTAAAGCTATTTAAATCATTATGTTAGACGACCGAGGAATATATTTTTAGATATTTAGTGACATTTATAGTTTATGGGGAGATGATGACAGCTGGTATTCGTGAAAGCAGGAGCTAGCTATGTGTAAAATATAACTCCTATTAAAAGTAAGCTGCACTTCATTAACAGTTATTAGAAAATAAATGTTTCTATTCGAGAGAAGTTGAAATATTCAATTATATAGGGTTTATTTATTTATAATGATTACTTTATAGTGCAATATCATCATTCATAGGGACGCAAAATAAGCCAACAAGTTATCACCCCGTCTATTTGATAAGGATAATTATAATATGTAAAAAACAAAAACAATTCTTAAAGAAAAGAATAAGGAAGGTGGGTTATTAAGTAAGGAGAGAGGGGAAGAAGAATAAGATGGGAAAAACTTATTAACGTAATGTAAGTCGTATGTATGTTTAAAAGAAGAAGGAGAAAGCAATAAAAGGGAGAAAGAGAGGGAGAAGTAGGTGGAAAGGCTTTCCGGATTCAGAAGAAGAAGAATCACATACATGATACACACAACATCGAAAAATAATAATAATCATAAAAAGAGGGAGAGACGAAGCCATTTTTCATTTCATTGTAATTAAGAATTTGATGCGCCGAAAGACTTGAATTTCTCATGAATTTCTACTCCAATTTCCCGAGTCCAATTCTGGTGAAGAAGAGAGAGAGTGAGTGAGTGAGGGGTAGCTCAGGATGATGGCTGTAAGGTATCATGGATGTACCTGCCATCAACGCTTCTGTGCCTCAACAAAGACTTCCTCTTCTGGACAATTGCAATCTTTATCTGGGGATAAAAACTCTCTACTTTCCAATGCGGAGGATGATGACAAATCAGAGGAGAGCAAACCCCAGCCTTGGTATTTTCATGTCATAGCTAGCTTTATTCTTGTCATTCATGGTTTCACCTTCCTTGTTCCACAAGATCCCTTGGTTGAGAATGAAGATGGCTCCGTAGCGAATGGAGCAGATACGCTTTCGAGGTGGATCGGATATGATCCTGAATGGATACGATGGATTTCACCATATGCTCAGGTATGCGTAGTATAGAATCAAAAAAACTCTTACCTATCATATTCTTCTTTCATAAGGGATTGGCCGCCGTATTCAACATTGCACTAGGTCTCGTAAGCTGGTGGACTCCAAAGGAGTCTGAGCGCTATAATCGGCTTATACAATTGAGAGTTTTTGCATTTTGTCTAAACATACTTCATGCTTACGTAACTGGACCCATAATTTATCAACAAGGAGATGATGTCCCTCTCCTTGCTCCAGGTAATCATTTATAATCCCAATATTCAACCAGTTTTTCAAACAATTTTCTCTAATACTCTCAATATTTGTATATCCATCATTAGAGCATTAAATAAAAGTTTTTCCAGGGGAAATGATTGATTCAATACCTCATTCAATTCCTATTTTACTTCTCCAATGCTATAGTTGTATTTTGAGTAGTATTGTACATCCCTTTAACTCATGAATATACTACATGAAATGGATAAGCAAATATTTATAGTTCAGAACCAGACAGGATGGTTTTACTTCACTTGAAAGACGATTACAATATCCTTTAATAAAAGAGTGTAACCATATTCTTATTAATCAAAAGATACTACAAACTTTTCTTCTAAATTGACTAAATATTGCAAATTTTGATTCCTAGGAATACTGGCTATATATATATGTACTATGTACTTACGATTACCTTACTTTGATTCTAGGTCGAATCATTGGTTTGTTTAGGCTCAGTTATCTCACTCCTGGACTCATGGCCGCTGGGGTAACAGAAGTTATTGTTGAGAAGGAGCAGGAACAAACCAAGAAAAAAGATAAGAAGTAAAACTTCTTATTTGGACCAACCTAAAGAATGTTATACCTAATTTACTCAGTTATGAAAATCACGTATAATCCTTTTCAATGTGTATTCATCTGTGTGTGTGTTTGATTTGATAAAGAAACAATTTGAATATTAGATCCTTTTTTCTCTATTTGTTGTATTCCATAAATTTATTATTTTTAAGACATTGTGATATTTTATTTTACTATTTTATTAATTAATACTATTATTCAAAAATAATAAGAACTCAATGTTATGTAGTTAAAATATTCATGTATTTTCAAATCATATCGTTGTTTTTTTTTTTACTTACTTAAAAATCACGATAAATGAAAATATTTATTATATATAATATTCATATATAAAATATTTACATATGTAATATGTTTGATGTCATCTTTTCCAAGATTTTGACACTATTTTCCTTACTGTATCATTGTGTTTAATATAACATTATCTCCTTTTTTGTCAGATATTGAATAATAAAATGTACTTGAATGTATACTTCCAAGTTATGAACAATGAATATACATAGACATGGTACATCCTTCAAATGGACTGCATCACTATTATATTTATAACTTACTTATGTAGTTACGAAAATTATAATTATTACTTGCAGATTGATCATTGCTCTTTCAAAAGGATAGGATGCGTTCGATCAGAAATAATGTTTTGTGCAAAGAGATAAATGACTAATGATTTTCATGGGAGGAAATTATTTTATACGAGATACTGTTTTCTACGTTTTCTATCCAAAATTTGTTAATCTCTCTTATTACACAAAGTACTTATATAATCATCTGTAGAAATCCTGTTCAATTATACTCAATTAGTATAATGGTGCAATTAGAATATCTAATTAGCTATGATTGAAAGGAATAATAGCAAATTAAACCCATACAAAACGCATCTTCCTCCCATTGATCAGATCTTTACTTCCTCCCGTCAACAGAGTGTTTCACAAACCTGTTTTATGTACAAGGTACTGGCATAAGTACTCACACACGCACACACACCTTCTTCCGTTGCCTGCCTGAAGAATTAGTTGAATAAATGTCATAAATACCATGAAGAAAAGACTGATATAACTTATTTACAGCAGAATCCATTTGGTCTTCAACATGAAACGTCTATCTTTAGTCTTTGTTACTGTTCTAATATGTTTCTTGGTGATTTCTATTCATGCACAAAATATTGAGGAAAGTGGAAGTACCGAAGAGACAGAGATGATTGATTGGAAGAATATCAATTACACTCAAATCCCTATTCCAAAGGACATCATTGAGGGAGTCAAAGAGGGATCATGCTACAGAATAACTGATGATTATGTTGATATTAAAGTAATGACAAATACGATAGAGCCATAATTCTTGGTATTTTGTAATAAATAATAATGAATTTCCTGTTTCAGGGTACAAATGTTTACTTCAAAGAAGCGAATCCCACCGGAGGTGCTTTCCTTCCTTCTGGACAATCCATTTTTCTATTACATGGAGCCGCATTTACATCAGCAACATGGGAAAACTCTATTCCTACTTTGCAAACATTAGCTTGCTTGGGCTATAATGTTATTGCCATTGACTTACCTGGTGAGGAAATTCCTTAGGTTATAATGCGCATTTGTGTTTCATGTTTCATTAGGCTTTGGTAAAACACGTAGGGGACCACTTCGAGGCAAGGCTTTTCTAGAAAAAGCTATCAAGCAGTTCTTCAAAGCAAGCAAACCTGTAGTCGTATCTCCATCAATGTCTGGATCATTCTCTCTCCCTTTGCTTGTTTCCAAGCCAGGTATTATTTTAAGTATGAAGTAATCGATTTAAATACATTTTATATTCTTTTTATTAGAACTTTTTGGGGGATTTATACCCGTAGCACCAGTTGCCACGGGGTCTTTTACTAGTGATTATCCAAGAATTGATGTACCTACTATGATCGTTTTTGGAGAAACAGATGGAGGAGCACGTCGATCAAACGAAAATCTAAGCAAATTACCCAATTCAAGCAACCCACAGGAATTGAAAAATGCCAGACATCCAGCATACTTGGATCAACCTGATGTTTGGCATACAATGATCCATAATTTCATGCTTTTATTAAGTTAATTTGATAAATACAAGTATTTTTATAAATAGGATGGATTTAATTTTTTTCCTTGTTAAGGTTTAAAAATCATGAAATGTATAACATTAATTAAAATCAATATAATATCTAAACTTATATTTATGTATGTTGTATATAAATCTCATTTTAATTAACAATAAATAGCAGACTTTTCCTATTGTGGTAATCTCCACACCGTGTATATTAGCTTGAATTGATCAAATCCAGATAACACTCCAGCCCCAGCAATCCCCCGAATGATATTGACTCCAGCACCCCGATACACTGCATTTAGTCCTTCATGCCGTAATATATGCTTAAAACAGTCTAAACTACTACTGTATTTGACGCTTTCCCCACTAGTAAGCATCATTCGTCTTTTGACAGTGTCGATGGGATATACTATTAGGCCAGACGTTATGGTAACAGCCCAGCCAAGAAGAAACGAAACAAGCATTTTGTGATTTTCATCTAATAAAATAGGCTTTAACGAGTCATAGAGACCAAAGTAAAGACCTCTATAAATAAAAACGCAGGTACAGCTAACAAAGAACCCTCTGTAAAGACCTACAATCCCATCTGACTTTAGAGTTTTGACATATACATCAATGATCCCATTGAATTGTCCTTTACGATCCGTAGCCAGTCTTGTTCGAGTGTAGTCAATGGATTGAACAAAACATAAGGAAATAGAACCCGCAAGACCTCCAGAAAATATGTTTTTCATAAACTTTTCAGAATATGTAGCTTTGGGACTTATTTTCATGAATGTTCTGATTTGGTCCTTGAAGGAAAAATTAAGTGCTTGTTGAGGAAAATAACGAAGAACAGAAGCGAAATTTCCTCTCCAAAAGCTAAGAACCCCCTCATTCCTCAATGTTCTTAGGGCACAGTCTTTAACACTAGTGAATTTAGAGTCTAGTTTTCCTTGCTTTAATAGTTCATTCTGATTTTGAAGAAGGAGTTTCACTCTTTCAATAGGAGCAGCAGATGTTTTGGAGACTGCTGCAGCCGTGCCAGAGAGAAAAAAACTCTCAGCAAACCCTAGATCCAACTTTTTGGAATTCATGTCAAACGTATTTCCTTACTGAAAGAGATAAAATCTTATTTTAAAATAATATAATAGTACATACATCATTCATAATATTCATCATAAGTGCAATAAACTGTTTCAAAATACACTCTGCTCACGTTAAAAATGTTTCTCAAATTTATACAAATATTGATATATAATATGTTATTGCGTGGGATGGAAATCATTTTAGTAGGAGCAAGAAATAACCAATATATTTACCTTCTGTTTATCATTAATTGCATAATTTAAAACATACGCTTAATAAATAGACGTTTTCTTGACAAATTCATTTTCAATTTTGTAAAAATGAAAGATTGCTTAGCCCATAACTATTGTTTTTCCTCCATTACTGAAACAAATATTTCAAACTTGTCCATTATTATTTAAATCAGCTGAATATGTTATCATCAAGGCCGGCATATTACTGATTTTATTTTATGCAATCCGATATTGTTATGTCTTTTAATATGAATACAGAGATCCCTACCTAATTTTTTTTAAGTATCGGATGATTTCAAACTTTAACATTCACTCAACCTCATTCTTACTTTATAATTATCTAATATTAATATGATATTCTGACTTTTATTATTTAATATTTACATTTTAAATAAAAAATAGACATCTTTTTGGGGCCAGTATTTCTGGATAATAAAAAAAAAGAGAGAAACAACCTCCCCTAAAAAAAATGGTTGTCCTTGAAAGTCCTATATGTTTATTTATAAACCATTCATTCATATTTTTGCTTGGGTTTGACTTATTTTTATATTATAAAATTAATTCATGAAGATATCATTACTGTAATATGAGGGAAGTCCAAATTTAATCCAAGGACCAACGTATAAATAATATATTATTATTTACAATATTTGTTAAAAAATGTATTTGACTATTTTTTTTTTCAATTACAAGGTCTATCGTATGACGTACACCAAAGTAAGATCCGTATTCATATAAAAGTTGAAATGGATATGTTATAAGGCACACGTACAAAAAAGAACCACACACACACAAATAGGATGGGCTTTACAAGAGGAATAAATTTGAGCCGGAGGCATGGACAGGCTAAATGTATGTAGGGGCATCATATGTCTATTATATCATGTTTATTCACTTTTAAAAAAAATCCTTAACAACAAATTAAAACGGAATATACAATCCATGCAAAAAATATTTCTACGTCAGATGCAAACGTCAAATAATATATTCACCACTAATTACATTATGCAATTTTTATAACTACCACAATTTAAGGACACTACACACATGTAAGAAACATGCTGGTCTCCAATTAAAGAAGAAACGAATAGAGATGCCATATGGCGGATATTGATGTACTTGGGACGTAGTGGTAGAAATATAATTGCATGGACTCTATTTGGACTTTACGCGAATTGAAAGAGTTTTGGGGAGAGTATCTCAAGATAAATGGAATGTCAAATATTTTAAAGATATTATGTACTTATATATTTAATAATTATTCATCTTAGACTTTATACCACCTTCTGCAAGCAGCAATAATATTTTCCCTCCTTCCTTGTCTGTCTACAAATTATGGCTTTAGTTATGTAATTCATCGAATAGAGCTATGACATGTGCATTTACCAATAGACAGTATAATTATATATAATATGACCTATCATTTATACGGTAAATAACAAATGAGTACAGACCTTTAAGTGACTCCGGACGGATTATGAAGAGGATATATCTGACCAGTCTTCTTCCTCAACAGGGAGAGAGCTGAGGGACTCTAACGGTGAAAATGAACTTCAACACTAGTATGTACTATTTCAACATGGATTTTTAAAAATAAATAAAAAACCTCCTATAGGCTCTAATAGTAATTCCTCTTACTACTACTACCTTCCTTGCAGGTAAAAGAATGGATTTTAACTGACGGAATTATAAAAAAAAACATAGGGAGGGCATACTACAAATTTTTGGATTTTTGTTTTTTTTACAAGTGCGTGTTTTTATATATTTCTTTTTAGAAAGATATAACTTAAAATTCTAATTAAGTTGGAATTATTATTGTAGTATACTTCTTACAATTTGTAAGAACTTTAAAATACATAAAGTGCTTACGCTTGAGCAAAAGCAAGGGATATTTTTTGAAGCACAAAGTTAGTTGGGCAAAACAATAGAAAAATATATTTATTACTATATCAATTTTGTATGGAATCATCCTACATTTCTATAAAAACTAAAGAGCTCCATAAAGAAAAATATAATCAAATGTAAAATACAATGAGGATCGAACATAAAACATGTTGTTAACATACCTATTTATTACTTCTAGAATTGGAATGTTTTGGCCAACTACAACGGCGTCAACTTTTTCTTTACATTATCTCTCTATGCCTTGATAGTGTTACCCTCTCCTTATGTATATTGTAAAGTTTTGGTGTGTATTTCTAAAATAGCTAAGGTAGAACCAGGGTAGAATGGAATTACAAATGTATAACTACGCTTTTGGTACAGTAGACTTAGTCTACCTTTAGTCTACTATTTTCTTTTGTTTAACCAATCAGAGAATATTCTGCTGATTGAATCCGCACTATTTCCTTTCTTTTGAAAGACTTGTTTCAATCATTTCATAAAGTGTTTAATTAGGTTTATACTTCATTGCTAAAACCAAAAGAACCGGGATTAGAAGGACTTACATATTGTAGGTGTAACTCCTTATCTGCTCAGAGTACTCAATTACTATCAAATAACAATATATTTTAAAAAAATTCTTCAACAGCAGAGGTATATTATTATAATATATAAAATACTTACATACACACGTAATGATAGATTATTCCTTGGTTGGTCATCTTGGAGAAATTTCTTTCCTTCATAGCGTCTTCTCAATATTTTCTTTTAAGAAATAGAAAAGAAGATGTTATTATTTTCATTATATGAATTTCTGTTTCACGCTAGGTAGCTACAATTGTATATACGCACGTATCTGTTGGTTGCAAGTTGTTCAAGTTGTAACCATAGAATGAGATGATTAATTTTACAGTAAACTTGAAATGAGGATAATGCAATAATTAAATATTCCATGGAGGATTCATATATTAGTGCTCTAATTTTTGATTATTTTAATATAAATGACTAATAAAAATATATAATAAGGGAATATAAATAGATCGAAATGAAATGAAAGTATCAATGTATAGTTGATTATAATTAAATAAAGGAGTTTTGAGACAAATAAATTGCAATTTGTACAACTTGCTTAGACATGTTCCAACTTGTACACCACAATTGTACTCACACTGTATATTGAATCAGAAATATAATATTGTTATTTTAGAAAAGGTACATAATAAATAGTATTTCTATAGTACCTTATTCAACAAACAAACAAAACAACAGAGCAGGTAGGATGTCGAAAACTTAAGGATATGTGACCTGTACTTTTAGTAGTAATTTCTAGTCAGTCATGAATTACTTAAAGATTCAGGAAAACTCTTCATATTATCATTTTAATAGTTTTGTATAAAATATTATGTTATCACAAAGGAAAAGAATTCAAAATAATAATTTACATCCTATTTGTATTTGTATTTTTTTTTTTTTTATCATTTTTTTTTTTTTTGCAGACATGTACAACCTATTATAATCTCTGATTTGGAATGTTACAGTCATAAAATGGGATGGAATGGGTCTTTGACTCTCCTTGAAGTCTAATATCCTCAAGGTCGAAACCATTGACCTAGACTCGCATTCATGGTCATATTTATGTAACAATAGTATGTTTTATTTAGGGTCGGTCATTTATTCCTTCTAGCTGAAAGAAAAAGTTGCAAATTACATTTTTAGAAGAAAAAAACAACAACTACAAGACTTCCTCATCATTCTATGAAACCTACGCTACAAAAATAATTTCGATAGGCGCGATAACATTCCCCCATGCCAAGGTTAATAGAAATACAAGGTTATACCGTAACGCGTGTACGACGGATGTTTGACTTCCAACACGCTTTTAATATTGACGTCATAGTAGATGAGTGGTTGCGTGTTTTGTCAAAATCTGTTTTTCTTCCCCATTAAATTGAAAATTCTAGCAATAGTGACGTCATACACCATAAGTAGTTGAGTGTTTTGTCCAAATCTGCCTGTCTTGCCAGCAGTCGGTACAATACATCATATTGAAAATTCTAGCAAGGCCGATTACACGATGGTCTAACCTTGTATTCCTACCTTCTACTTTTCTAACCTTACTCCATACTATGTTATCCATTCCAGAGACTCATAATATATTTAGCCCTTAAAATTCCCTGAAGTATGTTCCCGTCTCCTGTTAGATGGCATAGAGAGGAATTGCTCCCCCCATATTTTATGTTTACCCCATAACACCCGACTTCCCCCATATTGTACAAGTTTATGTTGTAATGCCCCTGGTATGTACCATAGCACAAAAATTATGAGAGAACCCCCCCCACCCCCTTCCACTTTTTAAAAATAACAATTATTGGAGAATATGCAACGGCATTAAAAAAAAAGAAAACTTTACTTGTGAATTAGTGTCAACCAAAATTATATACCAAGTTGTGAAAAGAAAACCACATGACCAATATTTGTCTAAAGTCTAGTATAATTCTTGAATATTACTCTACTTTAACTAATTACGCACCCTCCATGTATTCACCATTTAAATTGAATTAATCTAGCTTTATATATACCAGAATTAAATTAACTTGGTGTTAAGTCTGCGAATACGTCATGCAGGGAAATTAAACAATAACGACATCTGTGACATCATACAAGTTACGTGCTAACGTAGGTTGCTACATTTATTGTAACACTCAGCCTTTCCTCCGAAAATAAACAGAAAAAAGGCACAAGATCAGATGGTAGTAAGCCAAACTACAGAATTATTATTCAATATTTTTTTAGAATTGTTCACAACATAACAATAATTAATTCTAATTGAACCAATCAACGTTCAGAACACTAATTCGAAGAAAAGAAGCAGAAACTTCAACACCTAATAACAAATTAATGTGTTCATTTTCGTGTTACTGAGATAATTAGCCAGTTCGAATTTTATTTGTAGATGTAAAAAGTATTTTACTTGGGAAACGTTTAAGGTACAATTATTAGTGATCATTGAATTAAATAAGAGATTACCTCGTCCTTTGACTCTGATAATTCGATTTTTTTTTTTCAAAAAAAATTTAATTTTTCAATTTTGTTGCAAAAAAAAAATCCAAAAACCAAACCCCACACAAAATATAATCATGCAGAAATCCTTGTATATTGTTAATGTTAGAATGGGGGTGTAAGAGTCATTCAAAGTTATGTGTTTATACTAGATGATATTAAGATTGTTAAACATTCTTGTACATCATCGAACAGTCAAAAATTTGTTGGTGAGATAACGCCGGCTGAGTTATACAAATAATTATGTAGTTATTGAGAGGACAAAATAATTTGGTTCAACAGTCACTTTTCTGGAATTAAAAAAATGACGATTTCCCATTCTTAGAAAACAAGAAATGAATGACTTCCAAATAAATAGCTTTGAGAGTTAAAAGAATCATGAGTCATTCCTAAGACTTGACAATTGTAAGTTGGTTATGAATTTGATAATTACTTGTTATTATTTATTAAAGTATTCGAGTATTAAATAACCCTATATATTGATTGCATATGTTTATTTAAGGGGATTTTGCTGCATCCCTGTTCTGCCTGAAAAAAAAATATCATTCTTACCATTCTGTCCATTATTATTTTCATCATCAATTATTTTATCATAATTTCATACGTACCTCCCCACTACGAGTACCTTGAGCTGATAAGTTATTGTATGAATCAGACGAGACATTGAGTGAACCCATTGCAATAATTGGGGGGAAATGAAATATTATATATCTTTAAATATTGTTGTAGGAACACGGAAGGGCCTTGTTGTGTCTGCTTTGAACAGAGTAGTAATAGTAGATATACATATTTAACAGATCATGAATCGAATAGTTATTTAACTTTCTGCCAAATGAATTCCACGTACATAGCATGCCTTTTCGAATATATTTATATCCTCATGTGTTCACCGTCAAGCTAAAAATAGAGTGTGAATTACATTTGTATTGGTTTTGGTCGATTACGCATTTTTTACGTTTTGTATTACCTTGACTTCTGAAAATGTAACAGTCTCTTACTTTGACCATATGTAATCTTCATACAGGGCCGTCCGCGGGAGGTGGGCTGGAAGTGTTGTGGCCCCCCCCCCCTCAAATTAAGAAATTCTTGATTTTTACCAAAAAAATTAATATTTAAAACTTAATTTATTTTATTATCTTAAAAATTTAATTTTCAGTTATTATCCATGAATTTTTGAAATTTTTCGACAAAACAATTAATACTATTATTTATTTTTTCCCCAAAAAATTACATTTTTTGTGAACAGCTGTGCATTATTTAAATTATAAATTAGAATAATTTTGAAATTTTTTTCTTAAATGTTTAATATTTGAATTTTTATTTTTTTAATGAATTTAATTTCTCAGACTACAGACAGGGACGTCTTGTACCAAGTTTGATCAACTTCAATTTGTATCTTTTGCTGTAATCCTGGTGACTATCAAACAAACAACAGATAGAAAAACACAATCTCTGTTCAACTTCGTTCTGGAGGTTATTAGAAATTGACCAATAAGGTAAACCAGTAAAAACAACTCCTTTTTTTAATGGATAAAAAAACATTATTTATGATTATTCTCCTTCAAAACAGTGCATACATGACGGTCGGACTCGACCATTTCCATTATTCTAGAGTAGGGGATCCCAAAGTGGGGGTCGCGACCCCTGAGTAGTTGCAAGACGCAGATGCAGGGTCCTGAAATGCATTCCAAAAAACAAATACAATAATTATATATTTATTAATTATTATTTCTTTTTGTATAATATCACTAAATAAATAGCTTACACATTTCTCATCAGTTTTTTTTTTTTTCTGTTTTTCGACCACAAAAAAAAACAAACATTTCCTTTTTTTATCTTAGAGCACAAGTTAGTAAAATTTCAATTTACTGCAGCAGGGGTCACATGGTGACTGGCCAAAACTCTTTTGGAAACAACTGGAAATTATTGACATTCTCGATGAAACGTTGGAGCAGTTGCTTCACGTGAACGAGCTCTGATCTCACTTTGTGCGTCGGTCGAGTGATCGGGCCCCATTATAATGTTTTTGGGGGTTGTCGGTCTCTGGCACTGTTATTTTGGGGTTTGCAGGCTGAAAAGTTTGGGAACCCCTGTTTTAGAGTGTGATCCATCTTTGACATCAAAATTAGAGGAATGGAATCGAGGAAAACAAAATACCCCGTGATTGTCAGTTACAATATCAGGACCATCAACAATATTAACATTTTCATCCGCTTTGTACCTCGTTACATGAAAAACTGTAGTATGTGGTTTATCTTGCTGTTGTCCATCTTTGACGCACACTCAAACAAAACTGAGTCAAACAATCAAAAAAAATGTCTGAAAGTTTTTTTTAGTAGGAAATTTTATCTTCCTAACACTATCCAGTGTAAACTGATCCCACATATGCAACTTTAGGTACTCCTTACTAAAACCATCTATTGTAAAAATAATTTATTTTTACTATATCTATTATTTTTATTAAAAAAGTCTTATCGGGATCAATAAAAGTATTTTACATCAGAAAAAGGTTCTGAAGTATAATTAAAATTCTTGGGTATCCTAGCTCATCCCACAAATTTGAATACAAAGTCTTTAATTGACTCAAATATGCCTATAAAATATTGGATTTATGTACAAAATATATATATGTTTTGTTCAAGATTTTTTTTTATGTTGAGGCACTGCGTATTTTGATCAAAAAGTTCAACATTAGAATTTCAATGCTTGACTTCGATTCGAAAGTCATTTCAATTTTTTTACTTGATATAAAGTACTCTTGAAAGTATTTTTTTACTTTAGTGACTCTAACTGTACTCGATGAAAATAATAAAAGGACTAAAATTGGACTTGCAGTATCAAGTCTTTTTCTCAGCTTTGGAAATCTATTAATTATGTTATTCCATAAAAAAAAACCTCCTGTTTATTCACCAAATTATAATCCAACCATCCCCTAATCTGCGAGTACTTCTTTCGGATGTGTATCTACACCGTAGACAGAAATATCCCTACTTATAGTATCATATTTTTGCTTCACCTTAAAGGTAAATTCTTATTCTTATATTTTATCATTTGCTTCCTGTATTTGATTTTTTGAGGAAGGTGGTTCCTGAATTATTAAGAAAATCTGGAATTAATCCATTTCGAGGTTTCAAAGAATGTTTACCTTTTGTGTTCATATTATTCACAGCGTTACCTCGCTCACACATGTATACACTATGTATTTTGTTGTCAGCTGCCCATTCCCTCGTCGCACTGGATACGTCATGGCCATTTCATAATTTATTCTTTTTTATAAGTAAACAAAGTAATAAGTTATACCTATATTATACGAATGCTCCTTTTCCAAAAAGGAGAGGAACACAATTTCTTGTTAATTTCTAGTCTTTTATATATAAACTATCTATATCTTACTATTTCTATGAATTAATGTTGGCTATCATATACAAATATATAGCTACGATTTTAATAAAATATTACTAGGTAATATAATAATACAGTATCGAATATAATACTTTGTAGGATTTTAATTTTATGAAATGTATATATTGAGGGTGAGAACTCAAAAATTTGAAAATTTGAAAAGCCGTTTTCAATTCTACATATTTTTCCTGGAAATCCTGGAATACGGAACTCCGAATACGAGCATCTCTTGAGAAGGATGATCAAGTTAAAAGTATTTCCTTTTATCTTTCTTTGGTCGTAACTCTTGGAGAACATACAAGTCCACTTCTTCCGGTCTTAAGAATGATGATAGGCCTGAGCAATTGACAAATGAAAACCACATCTAAATTTGAAATTACTATATACAATTGTTATATTTTAGTTTTATGGAAATAGGTTGCTATTGTAATATATGGACCGATCAATTCTGAATCATTCTGAGTGTTACGTATTGCATATTGTGTACTTTTTAGATTTTCAAGGTTATGCAGATATTTATAATCAATGTACGATCCTTGTTTAATATAATGTAAACCAAGATATATAGAGACGTACCTTTCAACCAACCAGCACAGAAAAATGCAAAATGACGTCACAAAGGAAATCTTTAGTATTAAAAAATAATTTGGTTACTAAATAAACTAAATATATTCAGAAATAGCCTTGAAAAAAGATTCTAATAAAAATTAATCATTATAAGTACTCTTCATAATATATTTTTTTATTTACCTAATAAGAACTACATATCAATTAATATAATCAGAAAAAATATATCCTTTTTCCATTGAAATGAACGTCAGCCAGATAATCTTGTTGATAAGATTTTACTACTAATTTACTATCTTCTTCATTATTGTTAATTCATTAGCTAATAAGGTGGTCAAGGAATCAATGAGAATGGATGAAAGTATAAATCTAAGTTCAGATTCATCTCCATGCTTTTAAAAAAATATGTGCTGTATTAGATTGTTCAAGTTCTCATGAGACCTCCTACCATTCTTTCCCATCTTATCCTCGTTCGAGAAGAAATTGGGCTCAATTGTGTAAATTGTATTTGGAGCGCAATCTCTAGGAGACCTAACGCCACTTCATAAATTAAAGCACTTAGCTACTGAATTACTGAGTCATGAAGTGGCAAGTTGTATTAAACTTCATTGGCCCGAATTAAAAGAACAACATGAAATAAGGGGTACTCTATTTTTTCATCCAGACGAAAATACGATAGCGAAAAGATGAAATGTGGTTATAATAACGGAAATTCAGTACTCATCAATATATTTGGCCTTTTCCAAAAAGGAATTATAATGACAACAAATGCCCTTATACAAATGTTTCCGTATGTCAAGGACCGTTATGGAATCAAATTTATTATAACTTCTCGAGGTAATCAAGAATCTCTTGAAAATTTATTTTCGCAGTTGTGTCAACCAGGCGGTCCCTATGACCACCCAATTCCTGTAGATGCACTCAATCGTATACGTCTACTTATGCTTGGCCGACAAGCCGAATTTGCTGTCCCATCCGCTCCAATTCAATGTAGCAGTAAACAAGGAGCTGGAACTACATTAGACAAATCCAACAGGTTTGATCATATTGAAGATGGACAATTCAGTACAGCTTCGATGGCTCATACATTCAATCAAAAAATTTAGTCTGAATTTTGTGTTACTTTAACAGCTGAGGATTATCTTCCCGAGTTTACTTTAACAAACCAAACAATCCAAGACTCAGACCTTGAAGACGATTTTATGTGTAATCAGGGATTTATTTATATCTGTGGGCGGATTGCCTACAAATTTCAAGAGGAATATCCTCATTTATCTGAAAAAAACTAGAAACTTGAATTCGTCAGAAGTATCTCCCTGGCTTTAAATTGTCTCTAAAGGTGGATTAATGCAACCATAACAGTAGAAGCTTTAAAAAAACATGAATATCTTTCTAAAAATTGTCATGCGGATGGAATTCGAAGGGATAAAAAAATTATTGGATGAAAAAATTGGAAAAAGTTAAAGAGAAGTATAACAATTAAGTTGATCCTCCTAATTGCTCCTTTTTTCTTAAGTTATTTCAATTTTATACATGCGCAATAAATAAAAAAATATAGAAAAACTTAATCATAATCTTCAAAAATATCTGAATTTAAACTTCCCTCAGAAGTGATAAAACATTTTTCTAGATTAAGGACTTTTAGAAGACTTTAAGTATTGAAAGAAAAATATTTTCAGGATAAATTTAAAAGAGACCGATAAAAACTCATCGTTACGTAAAAAAAATTCTCGGTTTGTCTAAAATTTTATTTATTTTAAATTTAATAGTTTCTGTTAATGAATTGAAATTTATTTGATTTTTAAATATATATAATTTACGAGTGTAATTCAGAAATAGATAAGCTAAGACCTATTTTTAGTATTTTATATTTTTTTTTAAACACGTTAAGTTAATTTTGACAGCTTTTATCAGTTCTAAAAAAGTTAATTTTTACTCAAAAGACGTTCAAGGGTCAAATGAATAATTTAAAATGTATTTGCCATTAATTACAAAAAAAAACTACCATTTATTATTAGTAATTTTTTTCGAAGCTATTTATAAATATATTTAGTAACCAAATTATTTTTTATTAGTAAAGACTTCCTTTGTGACGTCATTTTGCCTTTTCTGCACTGATTGGTTGAAAGGAACGCCTCCGTACTACCTTGTCTCTACATATCTTGATGTAAGCATTTGTGTGTTGCCATGCGTAAAACTCGTAAATTGGGACTCGACTTTTATGAAATAAATAAAAAAATACACGAATAACTCGGGTTGTGTGCATAAAAAACAGAGTATTACTCGGAACTTGTCAAATCTTGGGATTCTTTTTTTTCTTTTTCAAGCCCATTATAACATGTAAATCTTCCTAGACTTACTTCCTTTTTTTTCAAAATTTAGAATTCATGTTGTCCCACAGGTAGAAATGTGTTCACTTTTTTTGAAATGTTACACATAATCCCAGTTTGTTTTTAATATAATCATTTTTTGATCCTTTAAAGACTAGCGGGAGTACTCGACATTGCTTGGAATTACTTAGCCGTCTTTTTTTTTTCTATATATTATCATTAATATAATATTAATAAGGATCAGTACCATTAAAAACATAATAGTTATAAGTTATAACCAGACTATAATAAAACATTAATTTATTGACTAAATAAACTTTTAAATGAGGCTTATGACCACGATTCAAATAAGTTAAACTAATTTTTAGATTAATCAGTGGAACACAAGTTTCGAAAACAATTTTGTGTGGTCATCAGTACCTTATATAAAATGTATTTTAGTCCTTCTCCTATACTAGTACTATTTTTATTATAAGATCCTTTTATATATATGTACATATATATTATATTCAATTACAAATACAATTTCAATAATTCATTAAAAAATATGATTTTTTTAATGACAAATTTTTAAAGGAGTAAAAAGTGTAAGGTTGAGTATCGAATGTTCAGGCAAGTAACGAATATTCAAGCGAGTAACGAGTAAAGCTCGTCATTCCTGGAGTATTTTTTAGAAACTCGAAAATACTTATGTAAAAATTCAGCTCGGGACACATCACTAGTTAACATCAATGACAGTTGAACTAGAAATTTTAAAAAAATCGGTCTCATAATATATGAGACTGAAAAAAATTGGTTCATAAAGTGTGACCTTCAGCCCACGTTCTGGGAAATCGGTCTGGACCAAAAAGTCAGTCCAGAAAAAATTAATTAAACCCAAAGCGGGGGGAAAAAAATTGTGCTGGACTCAGTATCAACACTACTAATCATAAAAATAACTAAAAGGTCATAATAATAAAAAAGCACCATACAAAAATAAACGCATAAAAGTCACTTTGACAATAAAAAATGAGGCCCGTATTTTATTTTCTTTAAAAAAAAGGACTATAAGTTATTTCCATGAGAGGGAGATTCTAAATTTCTTTTAAAAAAAAATTAAAAACTTGAACTTCAAGTTTAAAAAAAAACTGCACATATAACTTTACCCTAACTAAATATCGTGGGATCCTATGCTAAATAGATAGTACACAACCCGAAATGTCGGGGTTAAATATATATGGAAAAATATAATAATGGAACTACTTTTTGTAGTTGAAACCTGAAGAGTATTTTTTTATTTTTCAAAGCTGTTATTATTATTCTTAAAGAGAGAACATATATGTATAAAGTAATCACTCGTGTGTGAAAGACAAAGAATAACACTGAGGATATGTTATAAGCTATAAGTGCAAGTCTTTGTTAGACTCAGATTAGATCTGTGGTTCCACATTGCTGTAGCTCCTACTACATAGATACGGAGTGGAGGTTATGTGTTTCCCCCTTCTTTTCATCACTCCTTGCAGCCAATCTAACGAAATGTGATAACAGCTTTGCTGTTCTCCTCAAAAACACTCTTCAAATTGTCAACTATGAGGACTTATACCAGGGTCGGTTTAATGGTAAGTTGGGCTCTTTTATCTTTCTTTAGGAAAATTTTGAATTTAACTTCGAATCATATCTGTTTAGAAAATAAAATGCTGAGGGTTTTAAAGTTGTTGTTGTTTTTCCAATGGAAATCAAAGAACCATAAGAATTTAAATTTAAATTTGTCCTTTTTTAGAATGAAATTTTAATATTTATCTATTTAGATCAAGACATAATGGAAGTACTTGCCCACTACGGCCACACAATGGCCTCCGTACATTTGACAATAATGTCTTCAAATCCAAGTTTTAAATTACATTTTTTTCTATTCTCTTATTCTTCTACAGTTAAACAAAAATGTATATTCCTTCAATCCATTGTAATTACCTCAATGATTCATTTAAGCAACTATGTACTTAAATATCCATGCATATTTTATTCCTTCAATAAAGAGGAGGAACTTCCGGAATAGTTAAAATGATGCGTTTATTTTCTTATCTAAATGAAACTTTGGAGGTAAATAAAACCTTCACAACATTTGTGGTTCACCAATTGATACATATAATTTTACACCTGTATAGACTCGACAAGTTGTATGTATACAGCAATGACGTAAATCATTGATAAGAAGGTTTTTCCGGGTGATTGAAAATAAATAACTTCAACGAAACAAGTGGCAAATTCAGATTGTTAAATATCAAATTAGAGAGAAAATTATTACATTTAGGCTGACAAATAATACATTTTTTGATTTACACACACACACACAAAAAAAAAAAAAAATACAGATGTATGTACGTATATACAATTAATCCTTTATTTTAAAACTACCTACCCATAAAATTTCCAATCTTTTTAATTGTCAATAAACTGCTTTTGATTTTTGAGGGGTAAAAAAGGATTATTTTTCATTGTACATTTGGATTTACATTAAATTTATACCAATATGTAGACATACCTAATACATAAATATGATTTTCATTAATCCTCTTTACTAAGGCTTTAAAATATGTTGCAATTAAATAATAAATCCCTACGCAATCAGACGAAATTATGAAATAAAAGGATTTGGAGGAGTTACGTATACTCCTTTATGTGTCCTCATTTCTACTAAAGAAATAACATATGTGGCCCGTTAACACAAAACAAACTTATATGGTTTTTCTCACAATTGAGACAAGATTACATATTTTGTATTCTTCGACGAATTATCGTCAAATTCTATCTACAAAATATTCTTTTCAACCTAATGGATGTGTCTCAAATTGATCTTAAAGTTGTCAAAATTGATCATCATAATGAAAAAATGATAAATTGAATGACTTTATTTTAAAGGCCATATTGGGTCGAGTATTAATCTCTTAAATTAAATAACAGTTATAAACTTATGTTAAAACTCTTGGGTACTTTAACTCTTCCCACAAATTTGAATACAGAGACAATAATTGACTATATTTATGAAATAAGAGTATGCAGGGGCGTCTGCAGGGACTGTGCTGAAGGGACTGTAGCCCCCCCACCAAAAAAAAAATATATATATTATCTGCTTTTTAGTAGAAAATGTTAAATTTGAAATTTGTTCCAAAACATTTAATTTTCTGTGAATAGCTCTGGATTTTTGATATTTTTTCCCAAAGATTTAATTTTAGATATTTTTTTCAAAAAAAATAAATTTTTGCTCACAGCTGTGGTTTTAGAAACTAGTATCCCAGAAATTTAATTATTTGTGAAAAACTCAGGATTTTTGAAATTTTTTTCATAAAAATTAATATTTATAATTTAAATTTTCAATTTTTTTTCATACAAATTAATATTTAAAATTTAATTTTTGAAATTTTTCTCCAAAAATTGTTAATTTTGGACTTATTTATTTATGCAAAAATCTAGCCCCCCAAAAAAAAAAAAAAAAAAAATATATATTCTCTGCTTTTTAGTAGAAAATGTTAAATTTGAAATTTGTTCCAAAACATTTAATTTTCTGTGAATAGCTCGGATTTTTGATATTTTTTTCCAAAGATGTAATTTTTGACATTTTTTCAAAAAAAAAAAAAAAAATTCTTGACAGCTGTGGATTTTAGAAACTTGTATCCAAAAAATTTAATCGTTTGTGAAAAATTCAGGAATTTTTTTTATAAAAATTAAAATTTAAAATTTAGTTTTTCAAATTTTTTTCATAAAAATTAATATTTATAATTTAATTTCTCAATTTTTTTTTGCGAAAATTTAATTTCTCTAATTTTTTTTTCTTAAAAATTTAATTTTTCAAATTTTTCTCCAAAAATTGTTAATTTTGGACTTATTAAAAAAAAATATGCAAAAATCTAGCCCCTCCCCCAAAAAAAAATAAAAATATATATATATATATGTGTATAACCCTGCGAACGCCTCTGGTATGTATGTATATATAAAATAACAAATAAACTGGGGTTTTTGTCCTTTTCTTGATTTGTGTATAGTATTGTTCTTATGTTGACACCCCACACGTCCACTCGTAACCATTTTATGTTCCAAAAAAAGACAAAAAGAATGGAGCTGCAAAAAATAACAAATGATATCGTCGTCAGTTCCTACTTTCATGAATGAAACCAGTTATTTCTAAATGCTATGGCACTCTAAGATTCTTAAATGTTTTGTTGGAACATATACTATCAAGATGGAAATATAGCAAAAAAAAACAAAAAAAAGGATTACAGGATGTAAGACCAAAAATGTTGAATACATTTTTAACAGCATAATTTTTAAACTTATGCTTTATTCAACATTTCTTTCAATTTCTAATGTTGATCGTCAATATATATTCATATATTCATATTCATCATGATTTAATAAATATAAATGTAAACCAATATGAACAAATACAAACTCATATTTGCAAGATGGCGTAGAAATCCTGTACATAGAACGATTCATCTTTGGAAATAAACAAGGATACAATGTATTTTCCTTTCAGCTGTTTCCATGAGTTGACTTTTGTATTATTTAAAGCAGCTGACGACTATTCGTATTATGAAATCAAATAGGATATTACATATAATAGGATAATTTATTTCAATAAAGGACTATAATAATAAAATCATCAATATATAAAAATATAATTAATAGTTGCCGACCAGAACAATACAAAAAGCTAGCTGCCATATGTTTTTTATAACTATTTTTTTCTCTTTTAATAGCCAAGGTTGCAAGTGGATAAAAAATCCCGACGTGTTGACAAATACAACGAAGACTGATTGAAAGCGACTTATTTTACATATAAAAACTGAGTGTATGAAAAGAAGTTTTTTTTTAATTGTATCAAATTAAAAATTTATTTTGAGGAGTTTTATAATTAATTTAGTATATAAATTCAATTGTTTTCTACATACTAATATGTATTTTTTAAATATTATAATGTAATTCAACAAGTGATAGCTGACGTCATACTGCGCCTGCGTTCACACAGTTTGAGCACTCTACAATTTATATATCAATGATACCAAGTCCAGTGAAAAAATAAGAGAGGAGGGGGGAGAAGGAAATAAAAAAGGACACTAGCTAGAATTACTATGAAATGGATCCACGATTTTAGTCTGAGCCCAACAAACACTTGGAATTATAACTCTGCATCAAATCATCAAGGTTACTTTTGTGTGAACACACGAATGTTCAATCAGGTTTTGAAGATAATTGAATCTATTTAGAAAAGGATGTTCACTACTTAGGAATTAAATAATAATGACTATTACTAAGGAAAAGAAAATTAGTTCTCCAGATTACCAATTCAAAAAAAAAAAAAAACGAGCCAACTAAAAACTTCACAGGATTTACATAACTAATAATGTATCTCCTGGGGCTATAAGGTGCATGTCACTATTAAATTGTAAAGTTTTACCCCACCAATTTAAGTTTTGAATAACGAGGGCCCTCGATGCTCAGGAAAGCGGCAGTGGTGGGTAATCATCCACTTTTTGTACCAATGGTTCACATACACAGCCCGTGGGTCGGGATGTTTGATGTGGATATTAGATGGGGTCCTCAATACTCAGGATAGCGGCAGGGATAGGTTTTGATCCTCGTTGTTGATAAGCAGTTCATTTGGGTAACCCGTGGTTCGGGGTGTATTATCATATATATAGTTTGATTGTCTGAATACAGTATAAATTTCATTGAAAGTACACTAGATTATCAAATTGCTTGCAATGAAATTATATCATAATCAAATCCTTAATGATCAAATTTGCTTTTAACGAACTGTTTATTAATCAAATTACATTATTCATTTTACCTGATTATATAAATGAACGTAACTTATTAAATCGTTTATATATCAATATGAATTAATTATGAAATAGCAGGGGCGTCCGCAGGATTATATTTTTTTTTCAAAAATCCACAGCTGTTCATAAAAACTTTAAATATTACATCCATTATTATAATTTTTGTGTTAGAGAAGTATTGCCGAGGCAACCATAGAATAATTCAACTATGAACATGCAATGATAAAGTGCATCTAACATTTTCTAAAACTATTTTTATTTGTTTAAATTTGGTAAGTTTTCAACTTTGACCTTAATATATTTTTCATATGTACACTTGTATGTTTTTTCCAAGTTGTAATTTTTACAAACAGATGGTACAAGTTGTTTTTCTTAATCTTAAAATGTCTCATTTATTTATTTTCATTGATCATTTTTAATTTATCGCTTTACATTTACAATTCATTTTAATCTATTAATAATATTATTTATTAAGTACTAGTGGTAGTATCCGGCATTATGCGGTGTTATTAGGTGTCGACGAAAAGACCAACTCTGTTTTAATAATATAGAAGATAAATCCCCTAGAACACGTCTGAGTTCCGAGCCGAGAGGTTCCACGTTTAGGAACATACATTCAGACAAAAATTTATTTTCACAATGGAAGCTTTCATGGCAAATACACCGAATTTCCTCCGAAAAAATAGGAGGACCTCTCAAACGAGGAGGTTGACCTGTTAATGTTTTAATTTGTAAAACCGTCCTTGTATCGACTCCTAACTTTGAGGTCGCAAAGGAGGGCGATGTGTGGTCTTTCAAAACTTCTACGTTAGCCAACTCAATGTAATTGAAGTTCGAAGTCGGAAAAAAGTTCGAAGCAACTACCTCTGATGGCGATACAGTAAATACCCTCGTCGTCACGATGGACACACCCACAACCTTTGGCTACAAACAAAAGGCCAAAAAGGACGGGCAAAAGAGTATAAAGACTGTTAGTAACTTCAAGGATGGAAAGTGAACACAAATCACTGAGGTCCTTGGATCTTATGTTAAACGTATTACAGTCCTTGAAAAAGCATAAATCAATGAGGAAGATGACAATTCACTAATAATACAAAACTCCTAAAAATTATTTTTATTTTTTTATGATCTATTGATGTATTTAAAAAAGTCTTGTTAAATTATTGTAACTTTACCTAGCTACGTGGATGGGTGTGTTAGCAAGTCTATGGATTAAAAATACACTGCCGACTGAAAAAAAAAACTCACAAAGAAATCCTCAGTGTTATCTCCGTTTTTCATGAGCACTAGTGTAGAGACTCGGTCCAGCACGGAATTTTTTTTTCGGTTTGGTCTTAAGTTATTTTATCTAGAACGATTTAGATTCTTTATTTTTAAATCTCAAAAGTACACGATAAGTTCTAGAACAGATACTGTATACATATAAAAGACGGCGGGATCAAAATTAATCCGATCTAGCTCTGTTTAAACTTCGTGTAACGTCATTGTACTGGAAAAAACATTTGATGTCATGTTATAAATAATTTATCTGAAAATCGGTCTAAACCGATTTTTTTGTGACCGAACTAGACATAATTTTTCCTTTGGACCTATCTAAACAGAATTTTTATATAAGACCGGTCCAGACCGAGCTTTTTGTTGGACCGAACTAATTCGGTCCAACAAAAAATAAGAATATTTCAGACTGGTCTAGAATTTACAAACCGAAACCCAACACTCTCGTAGTTACTCAATTTTGACATATTCTCTCCTCAAGAATAAAATAATAATAATAATAACAGCTTCATAACTAAATTCCAACCAAATTCACATTCATTATTTTACATTAATTTAAAACATTTATTGCTACACACTATATAAAAACATACTACCAGTGCGGGGATATGTCATTATTGTACATGTCATTATAAGACAATCAAACAGACAGATACACATTGCTTTATTAATATACATAGATGTACGATAAATATAACTGTGTGTATTGGAACTTTATAATGTGCTACCGAACACTTTATCCCGTGAGTAATTTTTATCAAAAGAGTCAAAAATTACTTTTTTAATACATCAATCACTTATTAAAAATCCAATCATTATTTTACATATCTTTGATCCGAGATTTGAAAATGCTTCATTTCATCTAATTTTTTGGTTACAAATTGTACGCAATCGAAATGTGTATTTTAAAATTATTATAATTTATTTATCTCTCAGAACCAATGGTTTAGATAAGCCATTTACTAAGTTAATGTAACAAAACTAAGGCACTATTTTAATAACTAAACAATCCACTTAGTATACAATACTCCTTTGGAAACCATTAAATGGGATTTTTTATATGAAGAAATTAAAAATTTTATATTGGGCACAAAGCACCTTCAACTTTCAAATTAGCCAGATTAAGTTACCGATATGAAATTTCATTTTTGAATTTCCCAAAAATAGGCAACTTGATATTTCAAATTTTATTCAAATCGGTTTAGAAATATCACATTTTATAGAATGGAAGTATATGTATATTGTATCGATTTGTATAAAAACGCTATAATAAAATGAATGAATTCTAGAAGGCATTTTGGAGTACACTAATCTAGACTAAAGTACTTCATGGCACATCAAGAAAACTCTCCAACTGTTATTATTATTGTTTTATTCTACGGGAGAGAACATGTAAGTTTTGAGTAACTGGATGTGAGTGTGCCCATGAAGAAGGAAAAGTAACGTTGAGGATTTTTTGGGAAATTATCTTGTATATGTCATTCGTTTATCATTGCTACATAAAGAGTAGGATTTGTGTTTATATCCTTCATCTCATAGCTGCTTGCAGTAGATTTAATGAAACGTCATGACAGCTAAGCTGCTCTCCTCCAAAACATTCTTCAAATTGTCAGGACGACCACATATATTTACTGTTCTTTTATTTATACATACTGGGGGACATATATTAGGCATCACTATGCCCCTATTAATATTAGTTGTCTGCTATATGATGAGATATATGAAGAGGAGAACCTTCTAAATCTAAAAGAGCTTTAGTACAGATGTTAAGATGTAATACTAGACTCGTATCTACCTATATTCACGATTCGCATTAGTTATTTTGCATTTTCATAATAGATCCTCGTCATATTCCATAAATAATTAATAATTACTCATTCTAAATAGGAAATATTAATTATAATAAAATAAAATAGTAAATATCCAAATCTCAGAGCTGAATTTGAGTCCAACTTTTGAGTGTTTAGGTACAGTTTGAGTCATATTACTCCGGGTTTTTCTTGTTTCGAGTATATGGAAAAATAAGTAATGTCTGGATCTACCTATAGTCTCGTCTAAGACAAGATATACTTTCCTACAAGTTGTTCCTTAATCTTTGATAACACTAATGTACTTTTGGACTCCATTGACTTTGTGATGGCGTCGTGAGAATTAAAAAAGGAAGAAAGAATCCTTTACTCCTAGGAGTAATGATGACAGCTTTGGTAAATGAAAAAACATATATTAACGCAGGGAGCACTCTTTGAATCAGGTAACAACTAAAAAATCTTTTATAATAAATTTTTGAACATCTTTTGTAAATATTGTTCAAGAATTAAATAATAATGACAGGAGGCTTCCAAAATAAAAAATCTTGTTCAGATTATCAACTTGAAAGAGTCGCTCCCGCTTTCTAGAACATATTTTATACACCTTTATTTATTCAATAAAGCCACTTTCTCCTTGCCCTCTTCAAAAATTCCATCCCTAATAAAATAGTACTGTATACAGTGTACGTACGAATGTTCGAGCATATGATCTAATATGTGCATTTAGATATTCATTCAAAAGCTCATGGAATTGCTACTCGTTCAAATGATTGATGGATCCTCCAGCTAAAGATCTATCCAATAACTCATTTCTATCAAATTGCATTTCATTTAGGATATATTATCAATTTTGTGCTCCTTTCTTTTGCGTCTCTCTATTATTTGGCGTCTTGGAAAAAAGATGGGAGTTAAAACAAGTTGATTGATTATGGGTCACTCAGGATGAATGCATGTAGGCATGTATTTACAAAATTTTACTACTTAAGCTTCATTGAATCCTTACTGCTTAGCTCCATAAATTTCATTTCTTTATGATAATGTAATCATGTAGAAAGAGTGTGTGTTTATACAAAAAGTAATACTAACCTAAGCTGGGTATAAGATTTCACGACCGAACCCCAACACTATTTCTGATTATTGAAATCATTTGTATTTGTAGCTATCATGTGTCAAAATAGAAAGTGAATCAAAGGTCAAAAATAAGTTACATCTTTTTAATATATGTGTATTGTACATTTATAAATTCTTTCCAGTAACTTTTGATTGAAAGGAAAATAAAAAGAGCAGGCTCACTTCGACTTTATGGCATAAATATACGTGCACTTTAGTTGATAGATTTAAATGCATTCAACTTCATATTCTTGTTATTGTCTACGAATTAATTCATTACTTGCTGGACTACCCGCATTGCTCGGACGGATTTATTTGAATAATATAGGCTATGAACTAAACTGTAGAAGCAAGTTTATCACATCTAAAGAATGAGAAAATAGTTTCATAAGACTATCTTAATCTTTTGAAATAAAGTTTAAAGTTGTCAATATTTAGACGTGAGGAACTTGCTTTTAGTGTATGGTCAACATGTCGTGTGCTGCTTTGAGAAGTATATAATTATTATACATACAGGTATTAGCATCTTCCTTAGATTCATCCTTCATTGGACATTGAAATGCTACAGGGATCTAGCAATCAAAAAATGTTTTTCATTATATTTTTTCAATTAATTTAAATTTGACATTCGACGTTGAAGGATGTATGATCAATTATTTCTATATGAAATGAAAGGTTCCATTTTAACTTTAATTTTTGATAAATAATTACAAAGATATCGGATCTACTTTATTTATTTAATAATATACTGAATAAAATAACTCATTCACTAAGGCATGCTGCTCACTACATTTGGATTTGCCAATAGAGTCTTTGTGCAAGCACGTGTTACCTTTATTGTATATCACAGCCTTCCTCCTACATGAAACAGAAAAAAAGGCTGTAAATCAGTTGTTTGTTAGCCGATTCTTCCTAGCTATTAAACTAGTTTCGAATGATTGTTATTAATAGGGCATGTGCAAACTAAAAAAATATATTATCTGCAACGTAATGTGACAGTTTGTAGCTTCTTGTTTTAAAAAAATGGCTCATCCCGAGAATAATTTTCACATAGTCATTTTTTTGAATAACATACTTTCATTTTATATAAAATAATATTATCATTTATGTAGATGTATTATCTTGCCGCAAGGCGACGCCACTCTCTGCTACTTATATTCGATGTAAGCCAGGTAGGCCCTGTTCTGTTCGATAACTTGTTGCCAACGAGAATCCAACTTCATAATACCCTTTTTATAAAAAATATGCCCTTTTTTTTTTACAGGCCTTACTCCCAAGCCAGGTCTGGACTGTAGGGTGTATGCATAAAACTTCCCCTTTGAGCTCCTGGACCTTCTGGGGCGTCATCAGAGATGTGTGAAGCCTGGCACTGTCTTGAAGAACACAAATCATCTTCTATTCGGGTTTCATTTTGTATTCAGCCTTCTGCAACTAGTTCAAACAGTTTTATGATAAATGTGTAGCTCCTGGGCGATACTACGACTGCTAACATGACGTATATCTCGATATTTTCATAATTTTATCGACGACAGGCATGCCAGTGACTGGCACATCATTCACCTTCACTACGTCAGAACAAAATTGCTCGAACCACTGATTTACAAATCGAACTGACAATCACACAGGGGCTCTTTATGGCTTTTGAAACGGTGGTTTTTAATCGGGCTCGAAGACCCAAGTTTATACTACACAACTCCTTGATCTAGACCATGGGATCTTTTTTGAAGTGATTTTTTATCTTTCTCGAGGTCCCACATTTATCTTAAGTAAATTATGTGTGCCTGGAATGAAATTTGAGAAATTATTATAGGTATTTTATTTTCTCCCATCTACAAATGGGCAAAGTATCAACGGATCCATAAATGGTTCAACCCATTGACCCGGTGTATAAAAGATTCTATAAAGAAGGGGGTCTCTGAAGCGCACTTGTGGTCTTCAATCTGTGTCGAGGTCTTATGGTTGTGTTACAAAATCCACGCAATGCAATTTGATAAAATGTTAGGGTTATATTATTGTGGTTCATTTTCATATGGGAAACCGATCAACTGATACTTAGATGGGTTCAACCCATCTGTTAGATGAATCATTATATGTATATGCAGTATAATTGCAGGCAATTGCCCGCAGATGGTAATTTTCTGGTGTGCAATCCTCCGTGCACGGATGGAAACCATAAATCATCCTAGCTTTCTCAATTTTATAGTCTTTAGATTAAGTTTTTATAAGATTTTTCCGTAAATTTGCCAATTTTATCAGATAACTATGCTTTTAGGTTTACTATGCAATCTGTGACCTCAGTGAAAACGCTTTATATTTCTTGCATAAGCGGTGACGAACTTCATTAATTATATAGATTATATAATATAATCATCAGTCCTAACCAATGTAGATTTCGTGAGACAAGACTTATCATTGAAGGTGTTTTCGTGACGATAACAGAATGAAACAATTTTATTTTTTGTTTTGTTGGACTAAATCCAAAAAATTCCGATTTTAGATTAAACCAAAAGTGATAAAACGTGAAGAAAATACACGTTTTGTCTTATCTTCGTCTCGTCTGTTGTACAGTAGGGTGACAATAAAATGATTTTTTTTTTTTGGAAAAGTAAGTGGGTGAGGTTAAAAAATGGGTCTTAACTGTACAAAAATCATTTAAGAAAAGTTTCAACAGTTTTGGAAAATATTTAGAGGTAGCTCAACGGCCTAAAAGTATTGAAAATTTACATTTTTAAAGAAAAAATGAAGTATTTTCTTGAATACTATCCAAATACTTCTAATTAAAGTTGCTTTGTAAAAACAAGAAATTGAGTTTATTAAATTTATAATAAAATGTATTTTATAACTATTTCAACAACAGAAATTTTTATATGTTCAAAATAACGTCTATTGAAGTTGATTGGAATTTTAGCTCATGACCGTTTTTTTATTTCTTTAGCATATCACAACCCAATTATTGGACTGATAAATATGAAAAATTGTAAATTACGCTTACATCATTTAAAATTCAAGGTAAAAATTTTAGTTTCATAGCCTTAGTAACCTTTTTATGACTTTTTTAAAGGAAACTGACCATTTTATTTCAATTTTGACATATAACACCAGCAATAAGTCATCCTAGTCACAGATGGTACTTATAAAAAAATAAATCATTTTGATATTTTTTTGTTTTGTTTTCTTGATGATATATCAAATAAATGAAGAATTACTTACTTTATTTACATCTACATACACAAAATGTAACTGGAACTAAACACTAAAATTCTTCTCGTACGTGAAAACAAGTTTGACAGCGTCCCCACTTTATCTATTTTTAACAACTCACGAGGTCAACCCAACCTTTTTTACATTTTGGCCTCAGAAATCATATGGCTGCACTGTTTTTTGTTTGGAAAAATCATCAGGTATTTCCTGAAAAGCTCTTGCAAGGTGGTTTTGCCCATGTTGGGTGAGGTTGGGATGGACCTCTTGTCATTCCTTTGCACGTTTTTCCTCACAGTATTGATAAACTTTTGGTGCCCTTTTTGATCTAGGCGTCCCTTCCGAGGGGGAAGGGGGGTTAATCCTCCTGTGTTTTTTGAAACTTCTTCCAGGTTTTTAGACAGCAACTTTGCTAACGAATCAGCTGGCTGTTATTGTTACATGATTTTGGAGGAAAAAATGAATTACTGCTCTAATGGTTAGAACATTTTACATTTAAAATAAAATTAGTGTATGGAAAATATTAAAGTTATATTTGAACATTTAAATTATTATTTTATTATGCATTTTTTTTAAAACACATCAGGTTAGCAAGAGTCCTTCTTTCAGTAAACACAGTTAACACCACAACGATAGATGTATTAAAGAAAGAACAAAAAAAAAAAAACAATCAAATCAAACAGCTTTTCCTTTTTTTAACATTAATTTGTGTTTTTTCTCTACAAAATCCAAAAAATAACAACTTTCTTGTAAAGGAAATTAGATTAATTTATTTATAAGTAGCTTCACAATTTTTTTTTTTAACAGAATAGGGAAGTAGAGCTGCGCCATCTTGCGGATAAGTATTTTTTAGTTTGTTCATATCATATAAAATAGGATAGTTGATAAAAAAATTAAATATTTTAAAGGGTGAGATATATATATATATATTAGAAGTCTCCAATCTCAATGATATCTTCAAAACATTATCAAATAATATGTAATTTTGCTGAGTTGTCGATTTTCCATTTCTTTCACGTCGAAAAAAATAGAAAATCGACAAATTTCAATCAACAAAGTTATTAGTTTTCTAAATGTTCTGGGTAGCAGATAAATTAACAGTTTGGATGCTTTGAACAGTTCCTTACTATTGAATAAATAATAGTTTTTTTTGACAGTAGTATTGTCATGATACTAATATTTCAAACCAGTTCCAGTTCCGAAACGGGTGTTTGTATTTTGGTACATATCCATAGATTTCTTGAGTTAAAATATCCAACAAAATTGTCCTTAAAGGCAACTCATTTGTACTTAATAAAGTAATTGCAGTGTTTGTTTTTTATTAAGAAAGAGTTTGTTTGGAGGAAAAATTCAAATATCCATAGGTTTCCCCGGAATGTATATTTTTTTTAATTTGAAAAAGTTAATATTTTAAAAAAAATATATTTTTTTTTTAAATTTGGAATATTAAATTTTTTAGTAAAAAGAAAAAAAAAAATCTTTAATTTTGTGGGTAGGCTTCAGCCCACCTCATTTGAACGCTCTTTGGTATTGGTATTCCGAACAACACAATTCCAGACAAGCATCAACTTTTATCTGTATCGTTTTGGGGGAAAGGTTGAGAGTCACAGTGAAAATTACAATGTGCACTAACAAATTAAGACAACCATATTTGGGGCAGTTCAACGCTATATTTCGCATATAGAAGAACATTGAGGACTAATGTATTTGAGTTATATTTGATAATTTATTCATTATTCAAATTACAAATATTTTCATTGTTTGACCTAAAAAAACAAAAGAAACACGTTTATTAATGAGTCATTTATTATGTAAAATAAGTGAGGATAAACTATAAGTTGTTAGCGTTCTACTCAAATAACTAATCAAGAAGAAAGATTTGGCAACATCCGGCTTGAATGCGTAACAAACGGAATTCATGCGTTAATTTTTGTAAACAAAGTTGATGATGAAATTATTATATAAGTTTGCAAATAAGTATGATAAAACCTCCGAGGAAAGGAACCTTTCAAAATACTCCTTATATCATGGAAATAATTTTTTTTCAATATTTTTTATTGAGTCATGGAATAGCAAATGCTCTGTAATATACTTATAATGGCAGGCATTCATAACTGCATGATTCTTTTCAGCAGGGCTCTTTACGTAGCAGATGTTTATGCACAGCTTATTTTCCGCATGGCTATTGTCAGAGTGATCAAAATTCTCCTTATTTCTGTTGATATTTATAGATAAATGAATACATTAATACAATATTGATAACCTAAACTATAGTTTTATCCATTTCAGTATACATCATTTCCTAAATCTAGACGAAATATTTTATAGTTAGTTAAAAATTAAATATTATTATCAATATGATCCGTTCAAATTAATTAAAATTTCCTTGTGGAAGCACCATTACTTTTTTCGATGATTTAAACTCTTCCGGCATAAAAGGAGATCCTATTGCAATACTTAAAAACACATACACATTCCTTATAAATATAAAAACCCCGTACTTATGTATTGACACAATGACATTTATTGTTGTATTTGGTTCTTTAAGGCCACTGCTGTTTTTGAATTAATTAGTAATGGTATGATCCTTTATTATAGAGTTATTTTGGTTTAAAACAGCGTTTCCCAAAGTGGGGTTGTTGCTTTGATCTCGGAGCGGTAATGCAAAAAGGGCCGATTGGGGGGGCGATAGAGCAAAAAAGTGGTGATTACATAAAAGAAACAAATTGATATACAAAATTTAAAAAATATGATTACAAAGTAGCAGCAATGAATATGTTGAATATTATCCGTTTGATAAGATGGAAATACGTTATATAGAGATCGTATTATAGACAATAACACGATACAATAATTTATTGTACTTCATTGTTTGTGTATTTATATTTTATTCAGTATACCATTACTCTCTTATGCAAACAGTCTACTTAGAATAAGTACTTATATTTAAGATAAAAATATAGGATTACAAAAAAGTAAGATCCATAAACTAAAATCCTAATCATCTAACCTAAAACTTCATGCAAAAAAAGGACGTCCAATAATTATAAAACTCTATTAAGATATTTTTGTGCATAATTTTTTATTTATTTCTTTAATTATTTAGACCAAAAGTCCCTAAGATTCATGAAAACTATTTGTCTACTGCTTCGAGAAGAGTTCTAGGGACAAAAAACTATTTGAAATATGGTTTTCATTAGTTCACAACAATCCACAAACGGTTTCCATGCTTCCTACAACATATCTTTGCTGATTGCTTGATCTGGTAAGGCTTATACAATTGGGTAGTAAGAAAGATTATACACACAGTTGAACATAAGTCACTTGGCCAAATTAAGAAGTATGTCTCCCTGATAACTTAGTTCAAGGAAGAATAGATTAAATTGCTGAAAACATAGAAGATAAATTGTACATCATTCTTGCTGCAACATAATTTGGCTTGGAGTTAGATGAGTCCATTTTACTAGGAAATGAATATGTGCTTCTTGCTTATGTTTGTTTTTATCAAAGATAAAAAGTTGGATCAAGCAATGATATTTGTAAGAAATCTTATAATTAATATTCAATGAAAGTCGGTATTTGATATCATTGATATTTTTTTCATGAAGAAAAACAACCCTCTTGCTAACATTTTTGCAGTACAATAGATGGTGCACAATCCATAATAGGTCGTCATGTTTGCTTCATCAGTTTCTTGAAAAGCTATACCTGGTGTACTTGCAGTGATTAGTGCAATTCACAGGCAGCATCTGTTAGCATAAAAATCTTAGTGGTCGACTTCACAAATCAATTCAAACTGTTATCACAGCAGTAAATATGATCCAGGCACATTCCCTAAATTCCAGATTGTTTCGACAGCTTGACATTCATAATGAGGAACAGTTTTAACGTTTATTCCTACACACAAATGTTAAATGGATATCAAAGGGAAACTTCCTGGAACTTTTTTTATTCTTTTTTCGACTCTAAAACTGGGCTTGGTGATGATCTAAAAAACATCAGGGGTGACATTGCTTATTGTCAAATATATTCGCAAAATTCAATGAAATTAATTGGCAGCTGCAAGGAAGTTATACCAATCATTCCTAAGTTAAATCAGTTTTCTCTGCCTTCCTATCTAAGTGTAAGTTATTGAAAGGAAATTGAGCCCTGCATGAACTTAACCACTTTCCAATCCGACAGAGAGAACAACATATCAGATTATCCCCTTCAAGTGTACTGTGCTCTCCTGGAAGAGTTGCAAAGATACATGTCTGAACTTTTTTTCAGGATTTTCATAGCTAATAGTACCAGACTGGGTTGTCAATCCATTCTTAGAAGTCAGCAGTGCGGAAACAAGAGAGGTAGAGCAAGAATGATTTTTAATCAAGAACGATGGGTACATTCTATAAGTTTGCCTGCACGTCATACTTTCTCGAGATATTCGGCCTGTTAGCACTTTGGGGGATCATGAAAGTATATGGAAGGTCACATTAAATGGAGGAGGTTATCCGTGGACTGAGGGATGAGGCCGCAGATAAATTAAGTAAATCATTACAACTTTTCCTTCTATCTACCATGAACCATTACAGTATAATTACATGATGAACGTAATTGGTATCATGAAGAGGAACTTCTTTGTCATCAAATCCAATAACTTTGTGACAGAAAATTAATTTAAACACACATAAATAAAAATATACAGTATAAACTCTAATCATTCTCTAATCCTACGTGAAAACTTATTTGATTGAATTGATACCCCTCTCTTCCTACTCCAATAATTTATTGTTTGTTTCAAATTTATTTCGTTATTATTAAAAGACCACAATAATTGATTTAAGACTATCCCCTGTCGCTGTCTCCAATTTTGATAAAGAAAGAGAAAGAATGAAGTACAATGTACCCAAAAACTACATTGAGATAAGTCCAAAGTTGAAGTTATCATGCCAAGATTTTTTGCTAAAAAAAAGTATTTGATATTTATCGAGTAATATGAAATAAGGTAAAAATATATTTTATTGCTCTCCGTCATCATATTTGGTTGAACGGTCAAATACGGCTCTCCCATTATTTTCATTTTGGAAGAAAAACTTATATGTATTTCTTGGGCTATAAGTTTATATTGAAGCCAAGGGGGCGCCAGTCAGAGGAAGTTTGGGAACCCCTGTTTTAAAGTAATTCCAATCGGGATGGTGTCCCGTAATTTTGACTTTAGCTATTTTGCCTCAAGGATAATTTCCCTTAAATCATTTTGCTTTGAAACCATTTTGCCTTAATATATATCAATTAATGAGGTCTATACGTTATTTTTGGTTGAAATTGATGTTTCATTTGAAATTATAAATCAAAATATGAATTGTTTATAACTATAAAACGCTATAATTGGTTTTTTTATTTTGTATTGTTCTTTTAATTGGTTAGATGGAGTTGCAGTGATTAATTAAAAGTAAACATTATTTAATTTGAATAACTCCAACTCACCTAGGAATTCTGTGTTAAGTGTTTCTCTAGGAATCACCTGGGCGCGAACTTATACACAATGATTTCAAGAGAATAATTTTTCCCGAGCACATGATCTACGCCGATTCCATTTGTGTGTTCTTATTATATTAATTTTATTTCCGATTTTGTCTCTAATTCGAATTCATTACATAGTGAGATTTTGATAGTATGTATTCATTAAAATTTTGTGGAATAATTCCATCATTTTTCCAAAAGAAAACAACCATTTAATACTTTTGATTGTAATAAAAATTACATACTTTGATTAAAAAATTCACAAGGAACATCAATTTCAACCAAAAAATACAATAAAGGCATATAAACATCATTTATTCATATATTAAAATGTCTTGAGGCAAAAGGCGAAAGTACTTACCGCCAATCGGCAATAATATCATTAATTTATTCTTTCAATCCTTATCAATTTTGTATGAATTAATTATAGTTCTAAATGTATTTTATTGTAAATAATATTAATCAAGTATATTTGGTCTACTTGGAACTGTTTTCTAAAAGAAAATGGAACTCTCTTATGACATTTAAATCTGACCGAAATTACCAGCATTTAAAGTGCAAAAATATTTAAATGAGTCCGAAACAATATACACTCAGCATACAAGAAGCGAGCTGAAATGATCTGCGAAGAAGAAAAACGCCCAAATTAGTCAACACAGCATATACATAAATAGAGACAATGATAAAAATCGTTAGTATAATAGTATGATTAAAAAAAAGAACCGAACATCAACATGGTAACTCTGACAATTTGAGGAATGCTTTGGAGGAGGCCACCTACAATCGTCTGTGACAAGGGAGGAAGGGAGAAGAAAATAAACAAGGGCATTGGTAAGAATTACCCCAATGTCGATCCCCAATGTCGTGTCTCGACGAAGCTTGTAAGCCACAATCTATTTATAACAAGAATTCAGGACGACCGAGATAAAGAGGAGTAACGTGAAGGAATAAGGCAAAGGTATATATATGAGGAACACAGATATATTATCTTCAAATGCATAATATAGAATACTCTACATAGAATAACGATGGCAGGCTATTTATACCATAAGAATAAAATATAGTACTTTACTGATAAATCATATTAAATAAGAAGGAGAAGAGAGGAACAACAGAAAAAGATCCTTTGAACATACACAACACATAATTCCACTCTGAGTCCAAAAAGGACTTAAAATTATAACTCTTCAACAAATCCTTAGGTTTATGCTCCGTTTTTTTTTGGATACACACGAAAAGTTTAATCAGGTTTTGGGTAAAATTGAATCTATTTAAGAAAAGATGTTCAATAATCAGGAATGAAATAATAATGACAACTGCTAAGGAAAAGAAAATTCATTGTTTAGGTTACTAAATCCCCCCAAAAAAAACAACTGGACCAGCTCAAAATTCACAAGATTTAAATGACTAATTAGAGACGTAAATATATAATTCCTGCCGGTGCGTGTAAAATAATAATAAATCAAACTTTTTGCACAGGAATTTCTTTCTTTATTTTTCTCTTTTCTTAAATTGGACCAATCAGTAATGAGTCATAGACTGTATTAGCTATTCCACGCCATTTTTAAAATATTATGAAATGCCATTCCTATTTATAATAAAATTCTAGGTTAGATTTAATGGAGGCGATGTCGTCTGTGACCATGATGGAGATCTTGAATTGTTGTCCAAGTCATCAAGAAATTCAATATATACAAATGATTCACGTAGTAAAACACGTAGAAACACGTCGTCATGTTAAAATTTTTGTTTGTTTTGTTTTTATATCAACGACAAGTGATAACGCAACATCAGATTTTATCTCAGACTTTACTGAAATTCTTGTGTCCTGTAATATCCAATTTTCTATAATGGAACACCGTAATTGTAACAGCTTCAAAGACAAGTAAAATAAAAATATGTTCTTTCTTACCTGATCAGTGGAGGTCGAAAGTCGTGTGGTACTCACTAAATAAAAAAGTACGTGGGAAGGATATCAATATATATTTTTCTCAAATAACATTTTTGAGCCTGCATACAGGGAAAATTTACAAAATCTATTCCTATTGATTATACATGTACCTTGCCTGCATTTATAAACTAAGTTTTGTTATCAACAAATTCCACAATATCATCTTCCCATTTCCGAAATGAATAAATATTTATTGCACTGTGTTGTCAGGAATCATAATTTAAGTGCTTATAATTATTACCAAATTCCCTCACCTCCAGCGCCTATTAGAACTCGTTAGGGAAGTTGGTTTAAAGCAATGGAGAATTATCATATTGAAGCAGTAAATGACTTCTTTAATGGTCTTAGTGTAAAAAGCCCGTCCATTAAAACTGCCAAGAATGTATTGAATACGGATAGCATACTTCCGGAAATAACCTTTGTTTATTAAAATTTTAAGGAAGTTCCTAAAACTATAGCAGCACTAGAAAAAAGATTGTCCCTGATTACAAGTAAAAAAATATAGTCATAATTTATCAAAATTGTTTTGTGATCTAACACAAAAACCATTCCTTTAATTTAATTTTTCAATCATAAGTTTTTTTGCTTTCTGAAATACGGTATTCAGTGGCGTTAGTTAAAATAAATAAATAAATTTATGACAAAAAAAAATCGTAGTGTCATAACTTTACTATATTTCAATATTATAATTTGAAAATTGTTCAGGATGAAGTCAAACATTCAATACAGTCTAGAATTACATGTATGTATATACAATTAAATATTAACATAAATCAAGTTATTGAACTCCAAATGTGTCACTTTATCTAGCACACTTTTGTCTAAAATAAAGTAACTGCCATCCTCTTCACGACGTATGTATTCATATCCCACAAATATAACCTTCTATGTGTCTAATTTCTTTATATCTTTATTTATATAAAAGTAAAAACAAAAGGGTAGATTGATCAAAGGTTACTAATCAAGATAATTTAACAAGGGCTCTAGTTATTTTCGCCTTAAACTATTTTGACTCAGAACATCTTTCCTGAAACCATTTCCCCTTAGGATATTTTGTCTTAAAGCCATTATGCCTCAAGGATGTTTCGCCTTAAAATATAAATAAATGAGTTTTATACGTCGTTATTATTTATTTTTGTTTACAATTGATGCAATGTAATCTTTGTTTCTATAAAATTATTAAATGGTTGTTTTCTTTTCGAAAAATGATGGAATCATACCTCAAAATTTGAATGCAAACAACAACAAAATCTCACTATGTAATGAATTCGAATCAGAGACAGAATAAGTAATAAAATTATTATAATAGGAAGAAAAAAAAACACGATAACGATTCAAATAGAATAAGTGTTAATCACTTCTCCATTAGTAATTATCAAAGGACATGATGGATTATTCATATAGGAAAATACTCCTGGATTGACAAGCAATCATAATATGAGGCAAAAGCATAGTTCCATCAGTATTTACAAGGAAAACAACCATTTAATGCATTTTATAGTTTTAAACATTACATATTTTGATTTAAAATTTCAAATGAAACATCGATTTCAACCAAAAATAACGTATAAACTAGTATATATATATATATATATATTAAGGTAAAATTTCCTCGATGGAAAATAGCTACGGCAGAATGGTTTAAGGACACCCTTTACATGACTGATTATTCGTTAAGTTCAAACAATTTACGATTTGTACTTAACTTCACATTATAATATATAAATGTATAATGTGTATATAATTTGAAAGTCATAAATTTTACTATATTTGAAGCCAAAAAGTGCATTTTTTTTAACATGATGTACTCGGTTCATGTCAACAGTTCCCAGTTCTAACTGGAGATGTGGATGCTGCCTTACACCCTTTCCTTTACCCCCATTAGTCCATATTTTTTACTGGTTTGTTTTTTAGCCATTATTATATATAGGGCATGGGGTCGTTGTTTAACAACAAACTTTGAGTGCCTGATATATATGAAGTACCTGGGTACGGTATAAGTAAGCTAGCATTATCCCGAAAATATCCAAGATCCGAATGGGCCTAGGGTACACAAACTTTCATGGATCATAAATAGATCCAAGGGACTTTTTGGATCCTAAAAAGCTTTTAGTATTGATTAGCACTTAATCTTAGTAATAAAAAATATATTCTCTATATTGAACGTACCTTCTATTCGACATGATAAGTGATTTGAGCAACATCTACATAAACAATTACATATATTAGTTATTTCCCACGGTGTTACCACATGCGGAAACAGAAAAAATCTACACTTAGTTTAATTGTCAGCTGTCAATGTATCTTCTTATTTTTTTATATTCAAAAGTGTTAACCATAATTTGTGGAATAACAATAATTTCTTATTAAGCTGTGAACAATTATTAAATAATAATTCTATAGTTGGAAGAATTGGCAAACTATCTAATAATTTTGGACTTTCTTCTGTTCCTTTTCGGACTAGAGGTTGCAAGATCCATTAAATGGAATGAAATGTCCTTTGTTATTTTAACAATAATTCTAATAATAACTAATAGTTTAACAGTAATAACGGTGGACTATTTATTGTTTCGGCGTCAGTAATCATTGAAAAATGCAAGCTTAACCCTGATTTTACTTAATTTAGCTCAAGACTTAGTTAAAATGCTAATATAGTTAGAACCAAGTATGTGTATAATTTTGGTTTCGGATCTGGATCCGAAAGTTGGGGTACACGAATATTTACGGTTTAAAGATCCAAACCAATCCGGATCCGAAAAAACTGTAGATAAGTCCAATCTTCACTGAGACAGCAGCACATAAGCAAATATGGCGTTGTGTGTTGTTTTCGGGGCTATCCAGGAGGGGTTTTGTCCATTAAAAAAATGACATATTTCATAATCGTTGAAAAGGCAAAGTGTCCTCATTGTCATCCTTGGCACACGATCCAATGTTGAGATTGCAAACTTCTTAAACCTGGACAGGTCCTTTGTCTGGAGAGTCAAAAAGGAACTTGGAGAGTCTGGAGATGAACAAGATTCTGCTCCATACTACACTGCAAAGAAAAGGTTGACCTGGTTACATATATATATATTGACTTGTTGGACTAGTGTTATCATTTATTTTTACATCGTTGAGGAGAGAACATCTAAGTATTGAGTAAGAATGTGTGAATGTGCTCATAAAAAACGTAGAGTAACACTGAAGATTTTTTGAGTAGTTATCCTTTTCATTAATAAAGCAAACTTAAATTACTAAAATAATTTTTTCTGTTGGTCGACGCCTAATAACTCCGGGCAATTCTGGTTACTACCACTAGTATATAAATATAATAAAGTATAATATGATTAAACAGGATGATGTATAAGAAATCTATTAATCTGCGTCTCAAGAAGTTTTTTTTTTCTATTAATTATAATACGAGAGGAATACATCTTAGAACATGAGTATGATACAACAATTGAATCATTCTAACTAAGACAAACTCATTCATTAAGACTTAAAGAAGTGTACTTTAGCAAATGTTCTCCCAGAGTTAGAACCAAAGGAAGATTGAGGGAATCGAAGGAAGATATTTCTAACTTAATTATCCGTCCCAAAAGATGTTCGAATTTTGAATTCCGTATTCCTGACGGGTGATGGGATGAAATTCATCCCAGGAAGATTGTAACAATGTAGTGATTTTTTTTTACGAAGAGTAAGGAATTTTAATATCCTAATATAATGATTATATTTGAATTTGTAGGAAATACGCTATCTAATTATAAGAATATGATATTATTATTTATTAGGAGCTATGACATAACTATAAGTCATTAATATCGTGAACAATATTAGGAATATTATAGTTAAACCAATGAGTAAACAAAAAGAATTTGATATGCCTTTCAATATTATTTTCCATGCACTGACAGGAAATAAAAACATATTGATACATAGAAAGAAATGTTGGAAATTCAATTCTTAAAACATGGTTTAGGATCATTCATACCGAAAACCAACACACACTTGAATTGTGGCCTCATTAAGATATTGTAAATAATTATAAAATCATATTGATCCCCTTATTGAATTTGCAACTTTTCTTAAGAAAAGAAACAGAAAAATATTTCCCGACGATGGGATTTTTATTTATGATTGAGGAAATCGTTCACAGCCTTACAAGAGCTAATTCGAATTCAACCAATCAACGTTTAGAACAATAATTTAAGGGGAAAAACATATGTGATGTCAACTATTGATATTTTACATTATTTTGTTATGCAGAAATACTGTTCCAGAGTTGCCACTTGTATGATATTGTATTGTATGGGTAAGGTAACAATTATAAATATGTTCAGTGCCCAGGGTTAATAATATATCAATTAAATGTATTGTAGTAGTACCGGAACTATAGTTGACAAGGATCTCTCCCACTTTTCCCAAATTTTCATCATTCTCGTGAAATAAAATTGTCATTTCGTCTAAAAACATTTAAATGTCAAAATATTCGTTCAAATTTAATCTGTTGCAAAAAAAAAAGAAAAAAAAGTGTAACTTTTTATATTTTATAATAAAAGTTTATTCATTCAAACTAAGTCTGTTTGAAAACGATAAATAACTAAAAAAATTACAGTCTCTTATAGTGGTGGTAGAATTCCGAAGAAAATTCCAATGCCGATTCCGTTACAATGCTAAATTTCCGATTCCGATTCTTTAATATTTTAAATTATAGTTAAAAAAATACAATTTTGCAATACATTTCTAGGAATTACAATTGATAAAATAAATCAGCTTCCTTTATTTAATGTAAATAATAATTACATTAAATAAAGTAATGCGATTTCTCTCCCTCGGAGCTTTTTCCAATACGAATTTTCCTACGGCAAGTAATCCCACAGTAAACTTTCCAAAGTTGAATTTTACATAAGTGAGCTTTCCTTGATCTATTAACAAAACGTATTACTATAAAAAATAGCAATTTTTTAACCAATCATATGTGATTAGAACACCTCTGTTCACGTTTAGTTTGTGTATAATTTTTTTCTTCTCAGTTTTCGAGCATTTTTTATCATAAGTTATTTTATTACAATATGTATACTCTTATTATTAGACTCAAGTAACAAATTTACATGATCGTTCTTTATACCTTGACGGATATATTCAATATATATGTATATTTTTTATTTTTTTTTGCATTACTTAGAAAAGTAATAAATAGTTAAATACCAGTAATCAATAATCTGTGTATACATATATAAAATAAAGTTTGTTTGTGTGTGTCCTTTATGCATGACAATATCGTGGAACATAGGAGCCTGAAATTTTGCATGGTTACCTCTTTCAAACTTGGTCATGCCAAGATAGGGGTGTCATTTTTGGGGGAGTGGGGGGTCATATAAGGGGGGCTTATGCTATACCCAAAACACAAAACCGTTTTTTTGCAGCTCAATGAGACTAGTTATTGAGTTATAAATCAATAAATACTTGGCATCTCAAAGAACAACTTTACAAATAACTATTTTTTCTAAATTTATACAAAACTAAAAAAGTTATGGACAAGAAAAGAAATATGCAAAAATTGTAATTTCATTTGTTTCAGGTACAAAAAAAAAGAACTTCCAATGAAATATTGGATTCGTAAATGAAATAAAGTTTGTAGAAATTTGTCTAGAGATTCGTTTGCATATAAAATTGACATATAAAAATTAATGTATAACTAAAATATCTGTATTTTCTGAATCCGTGGTTGTCATTTTTTGTCACTTCTTTTTTCATAAAACGTCAATTTTCAATTTTCAACAAGAAATGCCACAAAACAATGTATTTTGTTTTTTAAAATTTTAAAATATATATCAATAATTAAGTATTTTTAATTTCTGTAACATTTTACTAAATAATTTTAACAATATTTTTTTAAATGGACCAGTTATCACGGGTTATTTTTCGAAATCATTATTCCCCTTCACTTTTTTGTTTTTGAAAGTATAAAAAAAATATTGGTGGGTTTTTTTAATGCCAATAAATGCTATTAACTAACTTTTTACAAAATAAGTGACAAAAAGTTTTTCCCAATTTTCTTCGTGAATTTTGATTTTACAATTTTTTGACATAAATAAAAAAATGGACTTCTCATCTAGACCATTTTTTTTATGCTGAGACTTTGTAGATTACCTTTTTCTGGATTGATATAGTTTGATTTGTACATGTAATACAAAGTATAGTCAATTTCCTGCTCCATTGTTATTATCATAGAAAGATGATTAATATTAGAATTATCAGCACGCTTGGGGGGAGACGCATTAGACACAAAACACTGGAGGTGTATAGTCCATGTTTTTGTCTGTCAAATAAGTTCAAATTAAAATAAATAATGTTATTAATAATTTATGATTGTTTAATTAAATTGAATGTAAAAGTTCATTATTTATTCCAGATGAATAATTAAAAAACCTGAATATATTTATTTGTAAAACTCAGAAAATAAGCAAAGCCAAGTTAAAATTTTACGTGGTGTCCTCCTGGGTTTGATACAAAAAGTTTCAGTTTGTCAGAATTATTCCTGTACGGGTATTGTGTACGGTGATACTCCCACAGTAATGCCCTCTTTGAAGATGACCCAACAAATTTGCACTCACACGTGAACACCTTTAAAAGTGCAAATAACAATACTCAAATTACTAAAGTTCGGTAAATGAAATAATCAGTAACAGTAAACAATATACTGATTACTAAGTTTGAATCCTCTCAGTATGTTGCTAAACCAAATTTATGATTAATAATTTTTTTTTTTGATTTTTTTGATGTTTCTTTTATTATAATAACTTTTGTTTACTAATGTTATGCAAATTAAATCCTGTTCAACCCTATGTCACTAAACTAACCTACTCTTAACTTGCCATGTCACAAATTTAGATCAAAGTGAAAAACTTTCAACACATGCATCAACTGCATCTTCTCATGCGCCTCTTTGCACAACTGGAAGTATTTGTCACCACCAAAAAAAAAATTACTTTCCCTCTAAATGTATAAATATCCTGCGTAATATTTGGAAGTGTTCGATCCAATGACTCAATAGAGTACTTATGGACCATAAGTACTTCAAAATATTACCAAAGTATTTATATACTTTTTCTAATTAGTTCTGCCACTTTTTGGCTTTATTGAACAGGTTGAACTCTCATCGATGTTGATTTGAATCTGTTCGACCACTTTTCATAAGATTTGCATCAATCCCAGACGAAACAACTGGTTAATACAATCTTCCATTCACTTCTTATTTTTAACAGTTGAGTGTTGTACAAAAATGTTACTACCTGAAAAACTGCACAGGAGCATGTGGACAACAAGGTGACTATATATAAAGGTGAGGCAGCAAGGAAATTCTACGCTTGTGTTTTTTTCATTATGAAAATAAGCAGGATAATTTAATGACGTCACTGTTGATCCAAATAGGACTCTGTCGTATATAGTTGTAAAGTAATCATTTTAAAATCCAGACTTAATTCATTGTAAGGCAACACAAATTATGTGAATAAAATATAATTAAAATTTATTTATAGTACACAGTGGTAAACTTAGGACCCTGCTAAAAAGTATAAAATCGTAAATATTTAACAACTATTGATATTAATATCTATAAAAGTAAATCCTTTCCAATACTTATTTCCATTGTGATGATACTTGACGATATCCTTGTTTGATACTTCATAGAATAATAAAATGAATTTCAGAACTAATTATTTGAAAAAGACTAACATTAATTTGCATGGAGTATATTTTAATAGTAATGACTATCTGTATTAAGCTTATATTAATAGGCTTTATGTATATTTTCTAATTTGCTATTTTATTACATAATATAAGAGTGGTGAGTAAAAGAATAGCAATAAGTAAAAATTACAGCATACATATTTTTTAACATACATACATGAAAAATAAATTAGTATATTGACCAATCTGTCTAAGTTTTCGCAAATTAGCATTTACATTCTTCACTTTTAGCTTTTTATTAAGGTGATGTCCTTCAATTCTTGTCCTTGTTTTCAATGATGACGTCTTTTGACAAGTTAGGATATAATTCAATTGCGTCTTCATGGTAACAATGAAAAGCTGCTCGTAGATGTTATTACATCCTCTTATGAGTATCCTCGAATGAAAATTCGTTAAGGGATCTATAATTCTTCTTATTTGGTTTTTGGAGTAGCTCTTTTCAAGGGTGGTCCTTATTAAATTTTGTTTAAACTTATCTTGGACTTGGTTTTGTACCAAAAAGAAAAAGAAAGTTCTTTTTCCAATTTTTTGTATTTGCGCCTTGAAAGGAAGCCAATTTCCTTCCTCACATTGGATTCCTTTTTCGAATTTGTAAACGTGAATATGAGTGGTTTGCGTCTTGGTCAAAGGCTCTTGTTGGGACTCAGTGATCCCCAATTTATGATATATATGATCCCTTTATTATCAGTTTCTGTTTCCGAGTCTATACTAATTTGATGGACCTTACTTGCTTCCAAAAGTTGTTTCACAAGCTTTTTCCTTTTTGCGAGTTTCCTTACGAATATCTCTGGAGGATTTGGGTTCATCTGAACTGGTAGAAGCAAAAAGAATATGAAGTGAGGGGTCTGCATAAAACCAATCTTGGCATCTTAATATTAATTAGGTCTTTTCTCCTACAGGCTGAGATCCAACGACGTTGGAGTATCAAATTTTTTGGAGGAAATGTAAATACTGGGCATCCTGTGGATTGGGATAGCAGGCCATGGCACAAATACTCTTTGAACCTCGAGATGATGCCTTTTTTGCTAAATAGATCCAAATTAGTGCACTTCACTTCAATTAAATTATCTGAACTGCCACAACAGTGACGTCATTACGTACACTGAGTCAGTTAACGCCAACCCGACTGCCTTAGAAGATTCTTGTTGCCCCAACCTTATATATAGTCACCTTCAGGAGGAGGAAGATTCAAAAGTTTATTTTTGTATATATAAGATATTGGAGTATTTGAATTATTTTGATCATTGCCAATGTGAATTCCTGCTCCATTCTTGGCCCGAGTAACGCCGGATAACCAATTGCTACTTATACATAAGAATCGGAATTGCAAATTAATCATTATTTTCCCAATGCTGATTTTGATTCCAGAAGAAATACCCGAGTCTTTGATTCCGATTAATTGTCTCATCACTAGTCTTTTAGGACAAAATTTAAAAAAAAGACCTATCCCGGAAGACAATTTTACGGACTCCCCTGATAAAGTCACCATATATATATATAATTTGCTCCCCGCTTTGAAATACATTCTGACGTAGTAATGTAATGTATATGTTTTGTGCAAGTTGCAATTTCTTTATGCTTTATTTAATTATAACCTTAAATAGTTAGACATATTTTAGGCATTATGATCAAAGTTACCGATCATTATCAATATTTTTTTATCCCTTAATGACAAAAACAAAACCAAAACAGAATTATTATAAAAGAAGCAAATCAAAAGTATTTAAATAACATAGACCTTGAAAGGCCATTGAGAGTAGATATATTTACTGCAACAGAGATTTAAAAATTATAGCATGAATAAAAGGAGTTTGCTCAAACTTTTGTTTGATGAGTATTATTGGATTTTTCAATTATATTTTTTGTGTCCAAAAAATCCATTTACTCGATTTAGATGTGGTCATATTTTTTCTAGTTTACAAATAAATTATTTATGATACTTTTTAAAGATGAATTTCTATCAATGTTAAATAAATTTTTGGGTCTATCCCTGTTTTCTCAAACCTCTTAAATTTGTGATGATTATTTCTCGATTTAGCATTTTTCTTTTCTTCAAACTAAAAAAGACTAGAAAAAATATGTATGGACGGTGAAAAATCCAATAATTAGTCAAGTTCTAATTACAACACTAAACATTTTGATTTAAATACTATTTAATATTTTCATTTATTTTATTTAATTAGGGACGTATCCCTACTTTAATTTAATATTTGTAATAATGATAAGATGCAGAAGATGATTTAATTATAAGACGTTTTCTAGGACAAATAAATAATAGACATAGAAGTCCAAATTAAAAATCAATACATTTCTTTATTTGATCTACTCAATTTACGCATTTACTATACACATTTGTACTTCATACTAGTACCCAACATTACTTGGAGTTATAACGCGTCAATGAACAGACAAAAAGATAGACAAACTTAGCTTATTAATATATATATATATATATATAATTGTATTCCCCCTTTTCTTTTCCTTGACAAAAGAAGGGATGTGTGTAAAGAAAATAATTCGTATAGCTATTAAATACCCTCTAACCCCTTTAAAAGAAGAATTCTCGCTTATTTTTGTTGTAAATTCATTTAGAAAAGCAAAATCTAGTACATATTGTATATTAATTTAAATATAATTATAATATTTTCTCTGCACTAATGTTATTTCAAATGAAGAAGGTTCTTTATAACAGTAATTCATTTTCTCCCAACAAAATCATAAAACAGGTAGCTGATATTAACATATGTCTTAATTCAGAAGTACCATACGTCTCGCTCCAGCCTTCTCTTTGTGACCTTACACAAATCCCATCTCTAAATATGACACACTGAGTTTTTTTTAGATCAAGTAGTTCTAACATATTAAGCGAATACCAAGAAATGAGACCTTCACAGAACAAAAAACACTTTTCTTTATTAATATAGATTTCTCCATGTTTTAATGTAAGCATCATTTGAAAGAAAATTTAAAAAAATATTACAAAAAAAAAAAAAAAATGCAAGCACAGATATTTTTCGGTCAATATATTTCGTTTGTCTATCTTCCATTACGATTAAGATATAAAAAATCCTTTTTACTATTTACATTTTAGTATTCAACATATGAATGACCGAGATATTTAAAAAAAATAAGACGTGTTGAGCTTTAGCAGTACCTGCTACATTATTAATTCTTCAATCAAGTAGTAAAACTCAAAAATGAGGTATCGACAAACATCTAGAAAAACTTTGCTTTATTAATATACGGAGTGGTCCATTAAAATCTGAATTAATAACAAACTTAAGCCACCCAACTTTGAAAAAGTAACTATCAAACTCCTTTACAAGTGCCACTTCTAATAGCCCATTGATGTATCTTGCAGCAACTTTAAATATAAAAACTTCAATTAATCAAAATGAAAATATTAATGAAAAAAATTGGAAGGATAATATTTCCTAGGAATTGACCTTTTCGCCTTGTTGAGCACCCACCGTTTCACAAAATGGCTCAAACCCTAAGATTAGGCCTAAATCATCCGCCCAGAAAAGATGTTGTGGATAAGTATTTTGAACGTACCTATGAAAAGTAGTACAAAATATAAAGATATTCTGAATAATGAAAGAGTATGGCTTTCCATTGATGATTGGTCGAACATCCATACCAAATCTATAATATGCGTCACTCTATAACAATCCCCTGGTCAGATTTTCTTAGTGGAGACGAAAAATAAATGTCGTTAAGTATTTACAGAATAATCACCATACCAGAGCCTGATATTGACAGGAAGGCGGTCAATGTATCATCATACCCTGAGAAACACGATGAAACACAATGTCAGATTGTTTCAAGTCATATATAAATAACAGGCCCATTCTTATGAAGATATTTAAAGTCGACAGGCAAGTGATTGACGATAATAAAATAATATAGTTTATCAAATGCAGAAAACGTTCTGCTGAAGAATTACTTAGTCAATTGCAGCCTATACCAAAAACTCTGGATGAGGTTCAGAGCGAGAAATGCACTATTGCCCATGTTTTAGGCGTATGAAAAAATTGATGACCCATTTTTCATATAATAAGGAATATGAAAAGTTGTATTAAATAAGGTATCAACAGTTCAGTACAAGACCCCATATGCAGGCCAACATTATCCATCTAAAATTTCAAGGGAAAATACTCATTGAAAATAAAGTGAATAATGCCTGTAGTTTTTCCCATTGAAAAATATAACAAACTTGTTCTATTATAATGAAGTTTCAAGCAAGATTAATTCCTTTTTTCTGTATCTGTAACAAATAACCTTAGAGTCATGAGAGTGTTGGGATTCTCATGGAGGACTGTTGGAGAGTGATATTATGTTGATAGTACGTCAATTTCTAACAGCTGTTGCATCTTCATTGGGTATTGAAAGAGTTTCCCCCCCTCCCTATAGAGTGTACATTTACAATTAAGGAGCTGTTTCGGTACAATATAATTAGAATAGAAGCAATATATTTAGTTTATTAAAAAATATATTTTCTACAATATATTTTTTTAAATGATATTATCTTAAATATAGTTTTGTTGTTGCAAAACTGCAAAAATAATTTTGTAAATTAATCTTATGGTCCGGATTAATCAAATAACAAATTGTATATTTTTATAGTTCATGATCAATTTCCATTCAAGTGAAATATATAAAGTTTAATTAAATCAATGTTTTTTTTTGAAAGCAAATGATTTAAATGATGAATTAAATCAGCTTGGTTTAATTCAGCCAACCCTACTACATTGTTATTCATTTAAATATACATTCATACATACAGACAGACTAAATTTATTAGTCAGGCTAGTATTAGAATCAAGCATTGCCCAGACTAAATTTATTAGTCAGGCTAGTATTAGAATCAAGCATTGCTCAAGGTATTTACACGTCGACAAACAGACAGACTTTGTTTTATTAATATAGAAGATCACTCCCCCAGAAATTCTCAGTGTTGCTCTACGTTTTTCATGAGCACATTCACACGTATTTAGTTACTTAATTATTTTCTGGTTCGGGTTGCCACCAACAGCAAAAATCACACGCTAAAAAATGCTTAGGATTTACAACCAAATCTATATATACTCACCTTTGGTTTATTTCTTTATAATGTAAGATGATGACTGATGAGTGTGGTCGCCATTGGGATAAAATACACGTTCGTTACTAAACCTCAAATAACTGTGTGTATTTAAACTCTATATTGTAGTATATAGTAATTATAATTAATTTTAGAATACATCCATCAAAGAATTTTAAAAATTATCCACTTAATCTATCAAACATCCAAGAGAAATTCAATCATTTTATTAAATACACCATCAAAATTAGATTAAATTTTTCATTGACAATACTTTTTTTTTCGCTTCCAACTTGTCCAATCCGCTTGTACAAAATTCAAATGCACATCTATTTTAAAATTATCATAAAGCTAGTCATTATCATCATTAATCTCCGTGATGAGAATGACTAGGAACATACATATTTGCAATAGTACTCGAAATGAATAGATTTGAGATGTTTATAAAAAAATATATTACGTAAGTATACCCTTTATGAACAATCTGTAAAAAAATTGTTATTGTCATAATAATTTGATAACAACGCATTTTTTTACTTTGATTATGTGGAAGAAGACTTGAAGCAAATATGGATCAAAAATTTATTATGGTTTGTTAATTTTATATAAACGCCTTTTTGAGCAGTGGTTCTCAAATGGGGGTATGTGCACTCCTTAGGGTACTTGGAGACATTCCAGGGGGTACTTGAGATTTTGAAAGAATATTTTACAAGTAGTACATAATTCAGGGGCGTCTACAGGAGGTGGGCTGGAGGGGCTGTAGACACCCAAATTAAGCAATTTTTGTTTTTACTATAAAATGTAGTATTTGAAAAAAACATTCTACAAATTTTATAATTGAAATTTTTTCCAAAAAATTTCATTTTGTGAACAGCAATAGACTTTGATTTTTTTCCATAAAAACTTATTTTTCTGAGAATAGATATAGATTTTTGAAATTTTTTGTGAATTGCTTAGTATTTTCAAAAAAAAATTCTAAAATAATATTTTGAATTTCTTTTCCAAAAAAATTAAATCCCACCTAGATCTCCCTCAAAAATGTAATTCTGCGGACGCCCCTGTATTTGAAGTTAAAAATATTTTGTGCTAGTTAGGGGTACTTGGGTTAAATAAATATTTTACAGTGGATACATCACTAATAAAAGGTTGAGAATCCCTATTTTTAAGTTTAGGCTTTAAAAATAATAAAAAGTTTTCGTTCTACTGCTATTGACTGAATTTTTTTTTTTTTTTTTTTTTGCAAGATGACAATTTTCGACATTTGGGCGAAAAATGATATTTAGTAAATTGATATATGCTACTGCATATTTTAATTCAATTTATAATGATAAATACATAAGTATTGTTCATATGTTATACATGTTAATAAGTAAATTAATTAGTGTTCTTTTTGGAGAATAATATTTTTATTAATTATATGAATTAAGGTTCATTATATAAACAGAAAACCATAGCATGTATTTTGAATACTTAACCGTTGTAGTACTTTAAATAATTAACAAACACAACACAGATTAGAATGGAAGAAGGGGTTATAAATTATAATACTACTCACGGATGGACAAACAAGCATAATGTTTGGAAAGAGCAGTGATGATCCAGGATGTGTCACAAGAAGGAACATATATCTTTGGTTAGGCAAACCACTGAGATAATTCGGGGAAAAAGCGTACATAGTGAAAAAAAAAAAATATGTTTTCATAGTCCAAATATGATAACTTGATGATAATTTTAATCGTCATTTCTAAAAAAACAAAAAACAAGGAGTGTGTTGAATTTAACAAATCATTCCATGATATCGCAATTTCTATATCGCTCTATTATTAGTAAAAATATATATTTAATGGTACAGGGCAAATTATTTTAAAAGAGAGGATGGAAATGTTGATGACATTTAGATGCATACATTTGAGGCCCATCTTTGCTTGTAAAATAACCTGTGGATCCATGTGCCAAAAATTACTAATACGATAATAATAACATAACGTCTTTTAAACATATATATATATTTTTTTTTTTTGGCTTGTCGATCTATGAAGTATCTACATATATAAATTAGAAATTATGTGTTTGATATAAGTAAGCACTTACTATGATAGTTTCAATGGTTACTACACTCTGTAGATGTTAGTGCTGTCGCGATACCAATACACAATACAGTACAGAAATTGATAACGGCGTTTTAATACTTTTAGGACTCAAAATATATTAAAAACTCCCTATTGTTTATTGAATTAACCACCTTTTTTTGGCTCAAACCTGTCCTCTTTTTATTTTATGAAAATATACTTAATAAAAACTAAACAAACAAAAAATACGGATATTACATGAATTTATAAAAAAATCCCTAGACATCTGAACATCTTTTAGACCTTAGACATAAGAAATATTTTCAATAGCCCCTTTTGACTATATTTATAAAATGACGTTTTTTAATAAGATAATGTTTTACTTAATTTTTATACTAAACTCTTTTTGAAGGTTTTCTTATGGTTTTTTTCGAAGAATTTTAATGACGTTTTCGTAGAAAACAAATATGTATTTCTATTTCTAAAATGACATTTTTTGAAAATATCACCTTATTTAAAAAAGAAGTTTGATCCTTTGGATCCCCTCCAATGAAGATAGATATGGTTTTAGGAATCATCCCATAATTGGCCACGTAGATTGTAAATGTCTCTTTTTTGTTTTATATTTTTTAGTCAAAAAAGTATCGAACAGTACCAAAAAAACGGAAAAAGTACAAAAATATTACGGGGGTCCACAAGGGATGAGCGCCCCTAATAAAAGAATTTTGGCTTTTTACAAGAAAGTTTAATATCTAACTTTTTTTTAAATTTTATATTTGTAATTTAATTTAATTTTTTAATTTTTTTTTCAAAATTATTTAATTTCTATAATTTTTTTCCAAAAATTTAATTTTCTGTATATACCTTATAGTTTTTTGAAATTTTTTAACAAAGAATTTAATATTTGTAATTATTTTTCAAACAATTTAATAATTGAAATTTAATTTTTGGAATTATTTTCAAAAAAATTTAATTTTTTGTAAACAGCTATGGATTTTGGAAGGGTTTTCCAAAAGAAAATAATTTTTTGAGAATAGATATATATTTTTGCATTTTTTTGTAAATGGCTCTAGAGTTTTTGAAACTTTTTTTGAAAAAAATTAATATTTGAAATTTATTTTCAAAAAATGTAATAATTTAAATTTAATTTTTGCAAATATTTTCCAAAAAAATTAATTATTTGCTAACAGGTCTGTATTTTTTTAAATGTTATATATATATATAATCCTGCGGACGGCCCTGATATTGGTAAGGAATAGTAGCCAGTATGTAATGAATTATATGTCAAAATACTTTTATCCACATGATTAAATCTATTCTGGAAAAGGATAAGAAGACCAAAATACAGTTACTTTGTAGGCATGAAGACGATAAATTTAATTTTCCGTGTAATTTTAACTACATAGTCATAAATAATCAATTAATAAGGACTTATGTAATCCCAAATTGCATCATAACACACACATATATACCTACATGAATTGGCTTGTTAAAGGACAAGAAGCCTATAAAAAATGAAATATCTTTAATAGTTTATAATTTGCTCATCAATTATGTTATTGGTTAATGGTTAATTAAGATGCTTCTTTCCTAATGTTGATGGAATCTCACTAAGTTAAGTACAAATAAAGATATGATCACATCAAGTTATTTTTTAACAAGAAATATCCTTAATTATTATTTTATTTCACAATCCTTTCTCCAAAAGAAAGGAGGAAAATGCCTAATATCGGTTGCTAGTTATTCAATTAGATCATTGAACACAAAGTATCCTTTGAAATGGGACAGCTTTGTTTGTTTTTTCTCTTTATATCAGCTCCTTTCAAATGGGACAGCTTGTTTTTATTTAAAGCAACACTACACTAGCACGTGTATACTGTATAGCGAAAATTTCAAGTCGCTCAGACAATTAATCGCGAAATGGGAGACAAAATTCAAACACAAGTGAATATTGTGCTAGTACATCTGTCAAATCAGGGTCTCTCTATTCGCAAGATTGGGAAAAGGCTCTTGAGCAGAAATCCACCGTTTCGAGGGCTCACAAGCGTTATAGGCAGGTCGTACAGGTCTGAAGACCATAGACCAAGGACTGTCCTCACCTCTAAGCTCATCAAGTGCATTAGGGAGAAGATCCCGCAACATTATAGACCCCGCATGGGTCAGATGGCCAACGGCCATTGGGTCTCAAGGAGGCCTTTGTGAGGCTATCCAATTTGACCTTAAGCCTACAAGTTTTAAAAGATGCTGCAGCTCTCCGATCCAGCCTCTTATTTATAGATTATTTTAATAAAAGAGCTGCACTCCGGCATGTGATCTGGACATACCATAATATCCTCACTGAGGAAAGGTTCTACAGTACCTTTACTTCACATTTTTTGCTGTCATGCTCGAAGACGTGTCTATCCACCTCAGGACAGCCTTTAAAGGGCAACATCTTCAGAAAGTCTTTGTTTTTGGCGGATTCTCGGATTGTGGCAAAAATACACCTTTGATGGTGATCTCGGTTGGGTTAAAGGTCAATTTAAGGACCTACATGGAGATTATGGGGGGAAAATCATAGCCTAGCTAAACAGCTAGCATTGAGAGCATGGGTATTTCCGCGGCCGTGTCAGGTACATAGTAACAAGAAGTTCGTAATATATTAATGTAATACTATTATTAATAATATAACCATATTACTTGCTAAAGAAGTAATATAAGGAAATTACTTTTTAAATTAGTAATATGTAACAACTTAATATATATTAATTTATTGAATCTTTCAGTACTTAAGTTATTAATAAACTGTCTTAATCCAATCAGAAGACGATCAACAAAAACCCAAAGCTACTAATTCCCTGAGTGTAGGTATGTAAACATAATTAAGGATGAGTTTGGTCAGCAGATATATCAATTTGTTTGACTTACCCTTACAGGGATTTAGACAATTTTTATATCTCTAAGCATCATATAAACATATTTTTTTTTTTTTTGGACAGAGGATTTTTTTTTAAACTAACTTAAACTTTAAGTTGAAAAATTAATGAGACTACTGCTATGTTTTCTTATTTGCACAAATACTAAATTATACACTTTGAGTGAATCAGATGATAAATAGTTTTGAAAGTATTAGTGAAGAATAAGTTGGGATTGTAAAATCAACAGAGCAATATTAGAAATATTTTTTACAACATAAAATACTTCGCATAACAGAAACATGAAGCAAAAAATATGCATAAAGTCAACTTTTTCTGCCATTTTGTAGAATTCATGATAATGAAGATTAATCCTTTTTTATAGGTAAAATCGTGTGTGGGATCCAATGTTTTTGTTCTGTATGTTCCCTTTTTAAATTCATTTCACATTGTTTTTCAATCAATACGGATAGTTATCATGAGTCCCCTTTGAAAAATATCAATAATACCAGAAAAAAGAAAAAAAAAACCTATTGAATATATGAAATAAATATTACAGTTCAATAATAAAAGCTGGGGTTGTATGATATAATTTACATAAGTATCCAAAAATGGAGGTTATTTTTGTTATACTTTGGCTATAAAAAAATCCAAACAAAGTCAACTTTTCATCTGAAAAATAACAGTTTCCTTTATACGGATTTGAATCTAATATTATTACTCTTGATTCGAAAAGAAATATAACTAAATTACTCTTCTACGGAGTAATATGTAATAAGCAAGGTTTTGCCCTTATCGGTTTTGGTTCTTGTGCTTTTGTTCCTATATAGAATATATACAGAAAAATACTATATAATATTATCAAAAATAAATTAGCTTTAATCAATAAGTATTTTTATTTCAATTGCACCGTTTTCCAAAGATTTTTTAAGTTTCGAGCAGTTCCGAGTGTTTGAAACGCTAGAAATGGAACCGAAAAAGTCGAAATGAGACCGGATCCGACACTGCAATATATTACTTATCGGTCTCAGTTCTTGGAACAAAATCTCTTATATAGAATATAATGAAGAAAATACAATATGGTATATGTATATTATAAAAATCAATTCGCTTAAATCAATAAGTCCTTTTTTTGTGCAATTGCATCGTTTTCCAATGATTTTTTAAGTCCCTCGGGTGATGCAGTTTTATCTGAATTCTAAATAGCTATTCTTATGGATCTGGAAAAATGGATTTAGGCACCAGACGGTGTAAATAAAAGAGGAAAGGGGTGGGGTTGATTATTGATCCAGGTTCGCTACTAAGCTTATTGGGGTCATATAATATTATAACTATAATATTTCTTAAGCCAGGGGTTCCTAAACTTTAATAAGCCAAGGCACCCCTACACTAATACATTTTTAGCTGGGGCCCGCCCTTTATAAAAAACAAGTGTACTATGAAATATGTACTATAGACTAAAAGCAATTGTCAATTTTCAATCTTCCTGCGCCTTCCTCCCTAGGTTCACATCACGGCCCAACTTGAAAACCATTATCTTAAGAAACCTTAGTTTTCGGGGCCCCTGGTGAAACTTGGGGGACTATGCACTCTGTGTATAAGGTAATTGCAGCCCTGTTTGTGTCTAAAATCATTTCCAAGATCCGAATTTTATATAGAAGCCCCTTGTTTTATGTGCCTGTTACCAAAGTGAGCCTGCATAAAAAAGAACCGAGACCGAAGACGTGAACCAAGTCTGATAAAACTAAGTCAAGAACGAGACTGAAACTGCTGAAATGAAAGAACTAGGACATATAGAACCGCTGAATCGGGCAAATCTAGATAATAAGTAACTTATTGCTCAACTAAGTGACATTGCCAAGCACTGTTCATCAGAAGTCTGTCAGGCATAGAAAAATAAATAGTTGTATTGTATAATTTTGATGAAAGGGACCTCTAAGAATGGAGTATATAATAATTCATTAAAAATCAAGTATTCTTATGTACATATATTTTTACAAAAAGAAAAAAAAATTACTTAGACGAATCTTCATTTTGGTACAAGATAATATTTTGTATTTACTTAAAATGTCATCCCTATTCATTCGTTTTTGAAATCCATTGTGGTAATTTATTTTTCCATTTTTCAAATACCACGTTCGTCATTGAGTAAGTGGAATTTCAAAAATCAAATGTCATTTAGAGGTCAAACAATATTATACAATACATAACAATATAATATGAAATTTCCAAATAAGTACATCATCATATGATCATTAGAGTTGATTTTCGGTCTGAAAATCATAAACCGGTCTGATACAGTTATATTTTTTAGTAGCAAAAAACTAATTTGGTCCTTCAATGAAGTTTGGAACCCTTCGGTCGGAATCACAAAAGTCAAAAAACAAATTAGTTATGGATCAGTATTACAAAAAATAACAAATCTGGATCGGTTTCATTCACAATTCGATCTGAACAATTATAAAGATGAATTGTTGATGACGTCATGTGTGTTTCAAAATTGTGAACAGTAGTACAGTAACGTCATATGAACAGTATAGATCAAAATATCGGACAAAATCTCTCAAGAAAAAATAACTCAGGACCAAACCGAACAAAAATCGGTCTTGTACAGTGTTTCAACACTAATGTACATACATTTGTTAATGAAGCAATTATTACATTCAAGTAGGATAATTAATAGATATTTAAAACAGAATTAGAATGAACATGAATTTCTATCTTTATAAAAGAATAAAAATATTAAATATATTTTCAAACCACATAAATTAATATCTAATAATGTAATATGTTCATATATTATACGGGAATAATACGTTTACAAAAATTATGTAATATAATTAATATACTATGAATCTAATAGTAATTATTATGATGTACTTGTGACGTAAAAAAATACCTTTTTATAGATAATTAAAAAGTGATATTATGGTATAATATTAACAATATTTGAATGTTACTTAAGGACATATGTTCATCCCATGTTATTACTCACAACAGGGTCCGTTTTAGGGAGGCATTGGGGTCATTTTACCTCGGTCCCTTACTGGATTAGCAAAAGTATGTGCCTGGACTGAGGCATAGTTTTTTTTTTTTTGTTTTTTTTTTCATAAGGGGATTGGGAAATCGACAGATTCGGAGATCACAGATCCTTGAATCTACAAAAACACAATAGGTATATAAGATTAATTAACAACAAATTGGAATCTACCAGCGAAAATATTTCTATTAAATGAATATTGAAGGCTATAAATCGTAAACTTTTTCAGGCATCTTCAAAAATTAAAAATGTAATGTAAGAAGAATTTTGAATATTGTATAAAGAAGAGTAAAGTTGTGCTTAGAAAAATTTTTTTGGAAAAAATATCCAAAAATTACAATTTTTTGAAAAATATTTCTAAAATCCATAGCTTTTCACAAAAGTTAAATTAACTTTTAAATATTCAATTAATTGGAAAAAAAAATTGAATATTTAATTTCGAATAATAAATTTTTTGAAAAAAATTTAAAAATCTTTTGTTATTTACAAATAAAAACATTTGAAAAACTTAATAGCATATTTTTAGTTTTTGAGAAAAAATATCAAAAATTAAACTTTTTTGAAAATATTTCCAAAAATTAATAGATATTTACAAAGAATTAAATTTTTTGGAAAAAAAATTCAAAATAAAATTTATTGCTCTGACGCATAATTTGTCCGAATAGCGAAAATCAATTCTAGTATAAAAAACAAAAATTCCTAGTTTTGGGGGGAAAACTAGAACCCCTCCAGCCCACCCCCAGTGGACGCCCTATATATATCTACTCAATAGAGATGTAGTGATCTCAAATTATGAACGTACATTTATGTCTTAAATCTTAGATGCGTGTCCGAATCGTTGTAAAAGTCGTCCTATAGAACCAATCTCTACTAAATGACGTCGTAATAGATATCAGCCATTTCATCAATCTTGTATAATTTTAATAAGCCTAATTTATACTTAAATCAAGAATAATGGCAAACTATTATTAGTTAAAAAGATCCTTAAACAGGGGCGACCGCAGGGGGTGGGCGTTGAGCTTTAACCCCCCGCCAAATTAAAGATTATTTACTTATTACTAGAAAATTTAATAATTTGACTTTAAATTTCAAATATTTAATTTTTTGTAAACAACTGTGAATTTTTAAATATTTTTCCAAGCAATTTAAAATTTGGAATATTAATTTTTGAAAAAATTTAGTTTAATGTGAACAACTGTGTATCTTTGAATTTGTCTTCAAAAAAAAAATTATTTTTTTATTTCAAAAAATTCAATATTTGAAATTACTTTCCAAAAAAATTATTTTAAGTAAACAGCTATCAATTTAAATATTTTTTTTCAAATATTTGAATTTTTTTCAAAAAATTTAATTTTTGAATAAAATTTAATATTTTGATTTTAAAAAATAACAAAAACCAAGCCCCTCCCAAAACATAATCCAACAGAAGGCCTTGTTAAAGTTTTACTAAACTTACTTAATTGGTAATCTTAGGTACTTGTCGGGATTTTAAGTTCCACATTAGGGACCGGTAGATTCCTACTACTAAATAAGGAATAGTCAACGGGTTAAGGGGGATTGTCCGCAGACACTTGGCCCAATGACATTTTACCAAACGGAGACTCTGTCAAATGACAACTTTGCTCTGGCAAAAAATAAATATTTGTAATAATGCTTTAAGTTGCAATAAATAAGTGTTTATTTAATTAAAAATTCATTCATTTCAGATTTCTTCTCTTCTTTTTCTCTTTCAAATTTATTAATCCATTAGGTTTTTTTATGATTTCTCTAACTACGGTTCTTTGGTTTGAATCAAAATGTCCTAGAACCGGAGGAAATGATGTTATTAGCCAATTTTCATAATATTTAATGCCTGTTTTCTATCTTTTTAGTAGAAATAACACAAAAATGAGGTACCGAAGGACATTTTAAAATATGACGTCACAACTTCTTATTTCTATGTAAAATAAAAGCAGTAGCGATACTGAAAATCCGAATCTTATACCTAGAAGGATCCCCCCCCCCATTTTTTCAGACTGACACATTCATGTGGCAACGGCTCTGATCATACTTGTGCACCGGAATCATATGTACTATGCCCCAACTTCAATTTGTGGAATTATTATAGGTATAGCAATATAAAAAAACTCGTCTTGGTTAAATGTCAAAATATTGGAAAACAGGTTTTTTTATTTGTCTCTTATAAAAAAAGGTTATTTTATTCTCCCTTCTACAAAAGTTATTCTAAAAGTATTTTGCTTTTCTATAAAAAAATGTTATTATTTCAATTTTGCATTGTTATTTAATTTAAAACAATTCAACTCCCCATACACACAGAAAGAAAAATCCAATCCTAGTCACGACCCTAATACCCCTCCACTCCCCCCAACAAACGTAAAATATATATATATATATTTCTATCAATCATCCTCCCTGTCACCATTATATAATTTAGCTCCCCCTCCCCCCACCTGCAAAGATATATACTTAGACTTGATATACCTTATTGATTCCTTCTTACACGAATGGAATTAGGATTTATTTTCTTTTAAGTTAATTTTCAGAATATAAAAAGATTACACACTTGTGCAAAAGCGGGCGGTTAATTCAATAACAATAAGAATTTTACTGACATATTCTTATGGCAACAAATTCTGCTCATACCATTATGATCGTAGGGGGTATTACCCTCCCCCCTCACTTTTGAGGTATTTTTATAGATATAGCATTATTTTTTTAAATCGTCTGGGTTAAATGTCAAAATGTTACAAAACTAATAAAAAGGTTATCTTTTCCCTTCCCCAATTTTTTTTCAAAGAAAAAAAGTTCTTTGTCAAATTTGCCATTTATAATAAATAAAAAATCCTCAAGACGGCCCTGAATAAACATTCTACATTTGAAATAGTACAGAGACTATAGCATGATTATATTTACATGAGTACATTATACTTTTATTATGTGTTTTTTTTATAAAAGTTAGCAGGGATAGGTGGAGATTTTTCTTCATAATGGAGATAATACAATAGTTGTAAAAAATATGAATTGCCGGTATGCTAAAAAATAGAAATCAAAAATTTAGATGTTACCATTTTAAAAATGTTTTGGAGGAGTGCAGCTTAAATGATATGACGTTTAATTATATCAGCTGTGAGCAGCTAGAGGATGAATTAAGTCAACACAAATCCCACTCTGTATCTAGCAAGAACAAAGGTAGGAATTACTCTGATGATGATCTTCAACTCTACACTATGCCTAATAAGGGATTCAACTTAAAACTACAGAGAGTCAAACCCTCATTGTTACTCTCCGTCTTTCACCAACTAGTGATTAGTCTATACTTATATGCAAGGATGTGCCCGGTTCATGTTCCCCAGTTCCATCAGTCACGGTATCGGTTCTTTCATTTCAACGGTTTTGGTCTCATTCTTGGTTAGCTTTATGGGTCTTGGTTCCGGTCTTCGGTCTCGGTTCCGGCCTTCTGTCTCGGTTCCGATCTTCGGTCTCGGTTCTTTTTATGCAGGCTCACTTTGGTAACAGGCACATAAAACAAGGGGCTTCTATATAAAATTCGGACCTTGGAAATGATTTTAGACACAAACAGGGATGCAATTACCTTATCCACAGAGTTCATAGTACCCCCAAGTTTCAGCAGGGGCCCTGAAAACTAAGGTTGCTTAAGATAATGGTTTTCAAGGTGGGGTCGTAATGGTAACGTAGGGAGGAAGGCGCAGGAAGATTGAAAATTACTTTTAGTCTATAGTACATATTTCATAGTACACACGTTTTTTTTTATAAAGGGAGGCCCCCAGCTAAAAATGTATTAGTGTAGGGGTGCCTTGACTTATTAAAGTTTAGGAAACCCTGGCTTAAGAAATATTATAGTTATCATATTATATGACCCCAACAAGCTTAGTAGCGGAACTGGATCCACAATCTACCCATCCCTTCCTCTTTTATTTACATCGTCTGGTGCCTAAATCCACTTTTGCAGATCCATAAGAAACCCTTAGCTATTTAGAATTCAGATAAAACTGCATCACCCTGGCGACTTAAAAAATCATTGGACAACACTGCAATTGGACAAAAAAAACCCAAAATATTGATATATTGATTAAAGCTAATTTATTTTTTAAAATATACATTGTATTTTCTTCATATACTCTATATAGGAAAAAACAAAACAAAAGAACCGAGACAGATAAGCAATATATTGCGGTGTCGGTTCCAGTCTTGGTACGAATTTGTCTTTTTCGATTCTAGTGGTTCAAGAACCGGAACCGCTGGAACCGATAGACCAATAAAGACACACATTGATAACAGTTGTGAAGAATAAAAACACTCTTAAGCCTGGAACTAAAAAAGTCTTGCACTTGTCCAATTTTATATTTTTTACAACCCTAGATATTACTGGGGATGTGATAATTGTTCGAATCCTACAGTGTGTATGTAGGGTATCTGCAATATATTTCTGTTTTTATTAATTATTTCTCCCTATCTTGAAAATTTAAACGAATTAGCGAGTAAGGAGCTCTATATTTTATTTAGTAATCTTTTTTTGTATATATGTAGTCTATCAAAGTTGCCTACATATTCTTTTCTGTTTGGTTTACACTCACGAGGATTTAGACAATTTTTTCATCTTTGAATATTACCATCAAAAATATTCTTAGTACCAACGGTTTTTCTATTGATCTTAAAACTCTTATTCTTCTACACAAAACCAATGTAAAAATAAATACTAGTTTAAATTCCGTTTCACTGCAAAAAAAAAAAAAAAAAAATCTACGTAATATGTGTTATGGATATATAAATTTCATTTCTTTGTAAATTAAGGCGAAATATCCTTCATGTTAAATGGATTTAAAGCGAAGTTTCCTAAGGCAAAATAGTTTAAAGCGAAAGTACCTCGCGCCATATATTTCTAAAATTTACAATATGTCAATACAACCTGTGACAGCTGACTGGAAAATATTTTTTTCTTCTCCCTTTTTATTCATTTAGTCATTCCATCTTTCTCTAGGGCTTAGAAAAAAATGCTTGCTTCTACAACGGATTTTGGGACTTTTTCTATTTATTTTCTGAGGAGAATAGTTTGCGAAAAACAACTAAAATAGGGACGTGCTTCCGAGCATAATATAGAATAGTTAAAATGAATAAAATAGGATATGACTTGTATTGTAGATATGCAAATAATGTTGTAATATGCAATAACGGCATATTAATAGCCCGCGGTATTATTAAAGCATAATATGCAACTATCTAAGTATGTTATTAAAGCATATTTTACAATATATTTATAATGGGAAGAGGAGAAGGATAAATATTTACAAACATACTAGTGTTGTGACTCGGTTTGATCTTAAGTCTCATTTGGTCTGATATTTGATATAAACCGTAGTGTTAGAAAATGGGTGGAGATTTAATTATTTTCAAGTTGTGGACCGATTTCACGGTCCCATTCTATGGACCAATTTTCTTCCTTAGAGTTAAATATCTAGTGGAATCGAAAAAGTTAAAATTTACTTATGTAATAGAATTGTGTGGGTCCTTAATATGGGGTCTCGTCTTTGGTATAGGTGAATCAAAAAAGTTCTAAATTTTAGAACACTCTTTACAAGGCATCATTATTACTAATCTTAAAGTAAGGTACCTCAGATTACTAATTGAATGTGTTTAGTACAACTATAGCTATATTTCATGCATGATAATAGTTTGGCTTTGCTCTGAATTTAGATTTATTCTTACACGCATTGGATCTTAGCATGTATTTCCCATTACTGTATCTTGCAACCTTTCTTTCCATAAAGAAACAGAAAAAAAGTTGAAAAATCAATTGTTATTTAGACAATTCTTCAAAACTATGGAGTTATTGTTGAATCATTGTTAGGAATAGTTCACAGCTTAAGAAGAGCTAATTCAAATTCAAACAATCAACATTTAGATCATAGATTAGGGAGAAGGGTGGGAATTAAAAATAGACAGCTGACTACAAATTAGATTGTACACTTTTGTGTTAGTGAGGTAATGGTCATATCATATCATATATAAAATATGTAATCCAAAGGAGACGAATATGTATTTATTTGGTGGTGTCTGTAGGAATCAATGTAAAACTAAAGTTTGAGTAAATTAGTGGTCATACTGAGCACACACACCCCTCCCAAATTAAGGAAATTTTTTTTTATTAGAAAATTTAATATCTGAAAATGTTTTCCGAAAAATTTAATTTTTGAAATTTTTTCCAAAAAAACTTAATTTTTGAATGTTTTTCCCAAAAAACTTAAATTTTGAGAATAGCAAAGGATGTTTGAAATTTATTTGCAAAAAATTTAATTTATAGAAATTGTTTTCATACAAATTTATTTTTTAAGTATAGCTATGGATTTTTGAAATTTTTTCCGGAAAGTTTTATTTTTGAAATGTTTTTTCAACAAAAAATTGATTTTTTCATAAAAATTTGAAAAAACCACAACACTCCTCCCCCCCCCCCCCCTGCAAAAAAAAAAAAAATATATATATATTTATATTAATAATCATTTTCTGTCATTTCTCCTATTTGCTGTGTGCAACTTTTTATTTCCTTCACAGAATTTACTTAGTCAATTCAGTTAAAGATTAATTCATGGAGGCTGCGTAGTTAATTATGTATAAGGATGTTATTTTTGTAAACAAAAGACTTATTTTACATGTAGAAAGTTTCCCTCTTTACTCCAGTAATTCATTTTCACCACAGATACACAACCCCTTACCACTACCACCAAAAAGAAAATCATATAAGAGGTAGCTGATACAAAAAAGGGTCTTACTTCAGTAGTAAAATTACGCATGAGCATGTGGTCTCTTTTTTCTCACTTGATTTATATTTTTATTAGAAGCAATTCTAACCTGGGGAAAATGGAAGCACTTTCAAAATAATGTTTCACATTGATGGATATAATCAATATAGTGAATCATCATTTTCATTGTTTGCGTCTTTCAAAAAGTGAGGGGGTAAATTCTTTCCATACCTATTGAATTCCCCATATCTATACAAAACTTTCATTAGGTGACCCATCCAAACATTTTGAATTGATTTTGTGGTCCAACAATAATTATAAGAGTCTTCAATCAGGATTTCGAAACACAACACGCAGACATAGATATTTAAATACTTATTCAAATACATTATGTAGACAGTCATCATACACACACCTTGAAATACGTCAGTTGTTTCAGTAATTTCTACACATTAGTTTCTATAAATATCAGAAAGAAAAAAATAAAGATTATATTGGAACCAAAATGCATAGAGTATACCTATACGAACACAAATTTACATCGTACATATTATCTATATCACTGAACGGACTTACCTGCAGAGCATATTTAAAAAATATAGTGTACCTACCGGGTGCATAATTGAAAACTAAACACTCTTAATCTGGAATTTAAATAAGTTCTATTTCGGAAATTAGGGGAGCTCTATTATCTAAACTTTGCAAAGAGGTTAGCACATGTGCTTCTATTTCTAACCTTCAATATAGCCTCCGTGGACATTGATAATGGCCTTGAAGGGCCGCCGGAAGCTCTGGCAGGTGGTAATAATGTAATTGGGACTCATTCAGTAAAAAAGTCCATCAACAGAACTCTTGAAAACTTCAAGATTGGGGTCCGGCAGGAACTGGATTCGATTTTCAGCCAGAAAGAAAAATTGAGTGGGTTGGGATCTGGCGAGTATGAAAAACAACGTAATGTTGGTCTCTAAAAAAGACTGTGTACCTTTTTAGTGCCACTATTCTGTTGAAGTACCACATTCCTGTCTGTATCCAGTCCCTGATCCAAAAAATCAACTTAGTACTCGACATATCAACGTTGTCACTAGAGTTGAGACATTACTCTGTTTTGAACCAGATGAGTAGCATCACCAGTGCATTGGATGTAACAAATCTCAAGCTCATCACTGAAACTGTGAGCTTTGTAGTCATCAAGGTTCTTCTTAATGGTAATAAAAAGATTAATGGCCATCTTGACGTTGTAAAAAGGCTGCCTGCTTCCGTAAGTCAAGTTTAAGATCTGTGTTGGTGTTTGTTCCGTTGTCTTCTAGTGATGCCATTTTTCGATCGAATGTGTAAATCTTTTTGGAGGGGAATCAGGCTTCTTTTTTTTTTAAATTCCAAAAATCAACAGATTCTTTCTGAAAATTAAATGTTTTGAGAAAAAAAATGTCAAAAATTAAATATTTTTGGAAAAAAAAATCGATAAATCATAGCTACTTACTGAAAACTAAATTTTTTGCAAAAAAAAATGTCAAAAATTTAATTTCAATTATTAAATTTGTTGGAAAAGAATTTCAAAAATTCATAGCTAATCACAAAAAATTAAATTTTTTTGAAAAAAATTTCAAATATTATTTCTTTTGCTCTGCTGCATAATTTCCCTGAATTACGAAAAACATTCCTTAATTGGGGGGTAATATTACAGTCTCTCTAACCCACTCACTATAGCGTCCCCTGGAGTTTGACAGCCGATAGGAAGGAGTATAATTCCTTCCATATGTTTTTCTCAACGACACACTCGGTAGGTATATAAATACAAATGAACTTTTTGAAACGTGTTGTATGTGTAAGACTCAAGGTCCAAGTTCTCAATGTACCATAAATATGAGGGATACTTTACAGTTGTACTAAAGAAAATAAGAAGTACATTCGATTAAAATTAATTATCCTTGTTAATAAAATACAATCACATTGTTAAATATATAAATATACTTATGTATTATTCTGAGTTGAATACATAGATGTGTTATGTATTTTGTAAACAAAACAAATAATATGTTTTTAAATAAATATCCTATGTACATAGGAAATTGGATAATGTAATTAGTTTTAATAAAAGTGAACAAAAAAACCTTGGTATTCTATGAGGTTATGTACTTCCGGCTAGTGTTGAGTACAGTTAAGACGCTACTGGGGCGTCTGTAGGTTTTTTTTTCTTTTTAAATCCAAATATTACATTTTTTGCGAAAAAAATAATAAATCCACAGCTATTCACAAAAAATTTCAAATATTAAATTTTCTAGTAAAAAGCAGAATTCCATTAATTTGGGGAGGGTTACAGACCCTCCAGCCCACTCCCTGCGTACACCCCTATAATTTGGATAAGTAATTAATATTTTAGAGACAGAAAGATGAAATCCAATTTAAATATGTTACATATCCAATGTATTTTATTAGTATTTATTCATTAGATGTAAGTAATCTATTTTACTTATTCATATTCAATCGTAATTTCTCAACTTTGCCTACCCCTCAAATATTAGCTTGTATATATGATACTTCATTTTACCAGATTTTAAAGACATTGTATGGCTTAAAACAGTAATTAATGTGTGTTATAGCCGGTGGGCATTCCTAGACCTGAATTTGGTTGCATAGCGGAATCTATCGATTGGAATGGATCCTTAGGATCCTTAGTGCAGGGGCGTCCGTATGGGGTGTGTTGGAGGTGCTTAAGCCCCCCACCTCCCCAAAAAAAAGTTGAAAAAAATTTCATGTTTGAAATTTAATTTTTCAAATTTTTTTCAGAATGTCTTAAATTTCAAGATTAAACCCCTTAACTATTTTCCAATCGTTCACTTCTTCCTGCATTTTCTGAAATGTGTCTGTGCATCATTGAATCGTTCACATTTTCCCCTTCATTCGTTCATTTTTGGACTGTGGGGAAAAAAAATATGGAAGAATAGTATATTTTGTGGGAACGGTAAAAATGATTTTTCCCACGACTATATGGCAACAAATCCGGTAAGTTCAAATTCCTTTAATATATTTGTACAGTATTAAATGTTTCCTTAATATAACCCTTGTTATAGTAGGTTAGTTAAAAACGTAGATGGCTCCACTACAAAAAAATTCACAATCGGATTAAGTAGTTATTTTTCAAACTGGTTATTCATCAAATTTTGTACTATCTAATATATATCATCGGGCGTCCTCAGGATTACATTTTGGGGAAGGCTTGCTTTTTCGATTTTTTTTATTAAATTTAAAAATCAAATTTTTGCGCAAAAAATATGGAAAAAAAAATCCAAATATTAATTTTTTTGAAAACAAAATTTAAAAATTCTTAGCTATACACAAAAAAATTAAATCTTTTAGAAAAACTTTTCAAAATCCATAGCTAGTATCAAAAAATTATTTTATAACAAATCCAACGCTGTTTTCAAAAAATTATTTTTTTTTCAAATCCAACGCTATTTTTCAAAAATTATTTTTTTTGGTAAAAAATATCGAATACTAAATTTTTGAGGGGAAAAAAAATAAAAATCCATAGCTATTCACAAAAAATTAAATTTTTTGAAAAGGAATTTCAAAAATCTATAGGAATTATTTAAAAATTTTTTTTTTTAAATCCACTTCCTGACATTTTGGAGAGGTCTTCTTTATTTTTTTTTCATTTAGGCCAACTTAAACATCCAGCTCTTGGAACACTTAACAATGTCCTTAACCTTTATCACATCATCTCCAGCATCAAGGGGATCTTAGATGGGCTGCCTTTTTGCTTGTTGCTCGCTCATAATCATGAAATTGATCATTATTATAGTTTGTTTATATAAAAAAGGATGGCGGAAACAGAATATCGAAAAATAATTACTAAACCTTTTCATAGTAATGAAAAAATAAACATTCATTAACAGTCCACGTTTTGCTGCACTACCCTTTATACGGTTCTTTCGCAGCAGAATACGACTCTGAATCATAAGATATCCAAAAATGTAATTTGTTTAAATAACTTTAAGGGCCAAACCTGGATCTTTTGAATGTTTGATGGTCATTTTTTATGTTTACGACTAACAATTGCAATAATAAAAGGGATTTTAAACCAAGGGTCACCTGAATTTTGATACACAGGTCTATTATTGCACTTTTATATATTTTAAAATGCTAGTTATGAGTTCGAAATAGAAAGTAATCACTAATTAGAAGACGCAAATATGATGAATAAATATTTACAGGAGAAGGCGCAATCATTCGACTCCGGATCTGAGATTCCGCTTTTGTTAGAAAAGCTAAGAAAAGTCATCAAAGACCGAGGTTTAGGAGAAAAATCAAATATTTACTCCCTCTTTGCCGCTTATTTATAAAAAAAAAATGAGATAATATTTCTTATTATTTGTTTGGCTTTGACTAGTTGCTAAAAAAATCCCAATATGTATTGTCGACTCATGATAAAGTATAATAGAACAATATGATAAAATTTAATGAAATAATATGGTAAAACGAAGTGATATAATGGGGTGGAATTAAATCATTAACCAATGAGTTTCTTTACCATGGAGCATCCGATTGTAGTCTTTTCAAAAAAAAATTCCATTATAATGAAGATGAATTTGAGGCTTTTAGGATCGCAAAAAAAATAATAATAATTAAATTTTAAATAAATTGCAGTTGCAAGCGGTGACGTCAAGAGAAGTCCAACACCTATGTACTAGGCGGTAGATGGTTCAGGGGTTAGACGACTCGGTGAGTATAATCCTACGGGGGTAAAAGGACAAGCTCGTGGTTAAATTGATGGGTAGTATGTAGTAGTTCAGGGGAGTAAGAACTTAGAACAATTTAAAATATAATAATCAAGAAACTTTTTTTCCCCTTTCTTTTGTTCCTGATTATCAAAGAATATTATATAACTATAAGTAATGATGAAAATCCAGTGTAGAACGGACATGTTAAAAAAAAGAATGTATTGGAGGAGAGAAAGAATCATGCTCATGACGTTTCATTAGATCAGCTATAATTAGCTGTACATGGGAGGAAGGATAAAAGGATATAAACGAAGAACATTGCTAGAATTACTTCGATGTCGATCCCCAAAGACTTGGAATTATAACTCTTCATCAAATCATCCAGATACTCTCCGTCTTTTATGAGTACACACGAATGTTCAATCAAGTTTTGAATATAATTGAATCTATTTAGCAAAGGTTGTTCACTACTCAGGAATTAAGTAATAATGACCTTTTGTAAGGAAAAGAAAATTCATTGTTCAGACTACCAATTCCAAAAAAATGGTCCAGGTAAAAAAATCACCGGATTTTCATCACTGACCATAAGTATATCTTGCGGTGGGGACATACAATAGTTGACGTGATCTTACTCGATACAAGCGCCATAAAGTAATCTTTATTTAGCTATGCTCTATGAAATAGAGATAGAAACATAGAGTGAAAATGTGAAGATGAGGTTGTCATTGTAATAAAAAAGGATGTAGCTGACCAAAATACTCAAACTGAAGCTGTAATAAATAGGTAGGTTATCAACATAGAGGGTACTTACAATATTTTACAATTGATTATATTTTTCTTTATGGAACTCTTCAGTATTTAAAGAAGTTTAGAATGATTGATTCCATACAAGATCTGGATTGATTCATTTTTAAATAACTATGTTTTACATTGTTCTCTTCAAATAACTTTCGGCTTCAAAAAGTTTTCATTGATTTTGCTCAGCGTGAACACTCTATGTATTTTATTTCTATGGCCCTGACACAACACTACTCGCGACTCTTTGAACAAATGTTGTATTTCCGTAAGTTCCAACTGTTCCTCATATTGTGTACATTGTCTATGATTTTTAATAATACATTTTGTATTCTGATCTCCTCACGTAAGAGATTTGACACGATTCAATGCATCAAAATATTCATCAGTTTCTTGGCAGGAAAGACAACAGATCAATGATTTGTGGTTTTATGCTTGATTGAAGCTTAGATATGTGTGTACATTGTACATGCACTATTTTATATACATCATAATTGTAGAAAACTTATTTGATATCTCCAATATTTCTAATGTATCATTACATAAATTAAAGTCATGGAAACAATACAAATTGTTGACGAATTCAAACGCGTCAGCAAGATTATATTTGGAGGGGGGCTTGGTTTTGAATATAATTTTTTGGAAAAAAATTGTAAATATTAAATTTTTCGTATAAATATTTCAAAATTCCGTAGTTATTCATACAAAATTAATTTTTCAAAAATTCAAAAATCCATAGCTATTCTCCAAAAAAATTCTTTTTTGGAAATAAATTTCAAAAGTACAGAGCTGTTTAGAAAAAAAAAAAAATTAAACTAAATTTCAGATATAAAATTTTTTGAAACGAAAGCTTGAAAAACCCACAAGACAATTAAATTTTTTGGAAAAGAAATTAAAAAATTATATTAAATTTAAAAGATTAAATTTTTGAAAATAAATTTCAAATATTAAATTTTTGAAAATAAATTTCAAATATTAAATTTTTGAAAATAAATATCAAAGATTAAATTTTTTGAAAATAAACTTCAAAGATTAAATTTTTCTTAATAAATTTTAAAGATTAAATTTTTTCTTAATAAATTTTAAAATTAAATTTTTTGAAAATAAATTTCAAAAGTTAAATTTTTTTGAAAATAAATTTCGAATATTACATTATCTCTAAAGAGTCAAAAATTTATTAATTAGGGGGGGGGGGCTACAGCTTGAGGCCCCTGGAATTGGTAAAGGATAGTAATGAAGTCCCATAATCCATTATTCAAAAAGGAAAGAGAATGAATCAAAATTCCATAGCAAGAATTTCAAAAGATATTCGACGAGGTTGAGTGGGAAATAGGTTGCCAAACTTACGATTTGAATTTCATACATAAATAATTATACAAATTACAGTGATTTCAAGGGTGGATTAAGGTGCCATTAAAATGAAGGATATCTACAAAATACACCTTTTGATTGAAATATTTTTCATTTTTTTTAGAGGGAGAGATTTATGCAAGCATAATCATTATTAAATCAGAACCATTGGATATTACTGTATCATTTGTTTACTTAGCTATTATGATTATTTTTCAATGCCAAAGTAATCAATTTAAATTACGTATTTGCATTATGGAGTTAATGCACTTTTTCAAAGATTCATTTCTGTTTTATTTTATTTAGTGTTAAAGTTTTAACAATGACGTCCTCTAAATACTTTGAAGATTATCTTTTATAGAAGCTAAATTTAAGGAAATGTAATAATACATGTCCTTCACTTATGTTCAACTACTTTCAACTAATTTTGTAGGAATGCAAATTTTTTATATCAAGAGTTGACATTTTTGTAAGGAAAAAAATAAGTTTAGAAATTATAATAGGAAAAACGATTGTTGCTTGTGCTCTTTATATAATAGGGCATCGTAGTGTTAACTTCTCCATTTGAAGTAAGCATTGTCGCCTATTTTTGGTGTAAATTGTTTTAAAAATGCAAAATTAAATAAATTTAAATATTATTATAACATTTTCCCTGCATTAATAATATTTAAAATGATAAAGGGACTCACTCATCTTTATATCAATAAGGCATATTCTCCCTCCAAATCAAGTAACAAACAGCTGACATTACCAAGAGTCTTAATTTAGTAGTACCATATTTAGAATTAATATATAAACCAATTTCCAAACAATTTTCTACATACTCTTTTTTATCTACAAATCCAATATTCCATTGGAAACTTTTATTTTAACCAATTTTTTTGTGGAACTTTTGGTTTTAACTTAACCCCCTAGGCACCCATGCAAATGTTCAGCCTCCTAAGCCCAATGGCGAGGACATCCATAAAAGAAACACACAAAACTCTAATGGTAAGTGAAGTAATCAGCTCTGAGCGTTTTTTTGTTTTATTTTGACAATAAAATTTACATAGTTAGGATTATCCGATCTAGATCAAAAGTGAACCGTTTGTTATGGATAACTTTTGTCCATTTTAAAGGGAATTTCTTAATTCTGCGATTGAAGAAGTTTTCGTCCCTAGGGATAAAATACTTGATCAGCTCATTTTCACAAGCCTCTCATGAGGATAGTTTTGTATCGATTTTTCTCTTGTGTTAATTCTATTTTGGAACGCTGTAACACACAAATAGCTTTATTAAACACAAAGCTTTTTAATTATACACCTAACCTTTAAGCATACTTTAAGTTTAGTTTTTTTTCTTTTTTATGTGATGCATTAATTGTGGGGCATAGCTCACTAAAGACAGCTAGCAACATACGCTCAGAACTTTTTACTTAACCTAATCTACATTTATAGCGGGTAATATGCAAAATGGCCGGGAAATCTATAAAAATTACAATATAGTGGTCAACGATCATTTTAACTGCATTTGCATCGTCAGGTAAAATGAGTGAGTTATTTGATTACTTCACAATTCATTGCAAGCAATTGGATTATCAAACTATTGATTGCAAGCAATTTGCAATTAAGGTTGATTAAGATACAATTTCATAGCAAGCAACTTGATAATCTAATCCAGGGAAGTCCAACTTTTATATCGCAGGCAACATTGTGGCCCGCTGAATATTTAGGTGGGGTCCACTACTCCTTCTCACTTCAAGTAGTATTTTTTAGCAAATTGTCTCAATATCATCAAAAAGCGTAGAACGCTCATAATAATTATAAACATTGTAAACTATATGACTGTATATCTTGTTTTCTTAGTCTCTAACAAGGTTGCCAGTTTAGCTTTTTTAAGCAGTTCGGATTTGAAAAATTAAATTTGGCCTTTAATTATATTTGGTCAAAAATTGAAATAAATTGTATTGAATATTTTTATTTTATATTGTCATTTTTGAAGAAATTTAACTCAATAAGTTCTACGGGCCATTAAAATATTTCAAGTGGCAAACCAGCCAATTGTATTAAAAGATTAGACATCCCCTATCTAGTACATTTTTATTCAAATTTAAATTGTATTCAGAGAATCAAACTATATTAAAACTATATTTTTAATAAGAAATTGTCACAAGAGATACCATTTTATTTTGCAAAATATACCTCCACCAACAGGTTTTGCAGGTGGATCAAAACCTATCGCTACCAATATCCTGAGTATCAAGTACCCTTTGAAATATATTATAATACACCCTGGCCCACGGATTACGCTATTTAATTGTTTTTCCATAATAGGGATCATACCCTTTCGCCACCACTATCCTGAGTATCAAGGACCACTCCTAATAATGTATGATACACCCCTGCCCACAGGTTGTGTAAGTGAACCCCTGGTCCAAAAGGCTTATAATTACCTACCACTACCGCATTGTAATAGTCTACAGCAGAAGGTCACGCTAAGTATTAGTCCTCTGTCATTGAATCCTAGTGCTGGCTAACAGTGGATTTGTGGCCCTCAGTCTTTGGATGAAGGACACTGCAGGCCTTTTTCTATACATGCACCAAAAAGGTGTAGTCGAGAGGATTGGCATCAGGGTTGTAGGGGTCCAAAAGTGTCAAAAAAGAGTCTTGCGACGGAGCGGATGAGGTTCTTTCCTTTCTGGCCTCTCTTGTATGGACCCTCATGTACTTGAGGGGATTGGTCTGGGCTGTTTTCTTTAACTCCTCCAGGTCCAGTTTGGACGTTTGACAGACACCTTGTTCCTGTCCAACGTTTCAGACTTGATGACGTCATAGACGGTGGTCCTGGAGGCTACCAACTGCTTCGAGTGAGCGAATGGATTTTGTCGATCACATTCAAGTGTCATTTTGTACTTGTACGTAAGCTTAAGAGCTCAGATTTGTTTTGTTTTGTAACTAATTGTTTATGCTTTAATATATCGAAATATGAGTTAATTTCAATCACTCAACCTTCATTAATGGTTGAATTAGTATGTATTCAGATTTCAATGGACCACTCAGTATTAGTACGGGTGAAGAAAATCGGTCCATTGGGACCAAAGATATTTTAACATAATGTATAATTTAAACCACTGACTTTACTCACTCGAACTATACTACTGAGACTCAAAAATAAACAAAAATATTCAGCATTAATAGTTCAGATAGTATGTTTTTGATTGTAGAGATTAATCATTGTTTTAGTATTTGCAGATATTATAAAGATTCACATTCTGTATTTTTAAATTTTCTATAAGATCAAAGCAAACTCCTCTTGATTTTTTAATTTTTTTATTTCTGAAATAAATATACTTTATTTAAATGTTTGAAAGTAATAATTATGTTATACATCAAGATGCATAATTAAATAGTAAATATATTTTATTTTGTAAGTAAGGTTGATTAATTGTTTATTTATTGAGACATAGGCGATTTCGCAGTTTTCACAGAATAAATCGTGTTCTAATGACCGGATTTATACAAACTGCAATAATTTCGAATCTGAAATATTTATCATCAGTATTGTAGGAGTTATTCGAGTTCAAAGAATTTTGTAAATTTTAATTCTTGATATTACTATTGCTTTAGGCCCGATTAGTATGGCACTTATATTAGCTGTCCATGCACTTCAGGAGATAAGTTATCGGCGATCATGCTATGCTTATGTATTTTGTAGATTTTCACGACAAAAATTTTGATTGCGGGGATTTTTCAATCACAAGACTATTTCTCCCTCAAATCTTTACATAAAATTTTCCGCTATTTTTTCGATTTTTTTTTTACATAAACACCTGGTTAAGCACCTTCTGATGGCTAACACCATATTCAAAACTCTTAATCATTGCTCTAAAGATCTCTTATAGGCGTTTTCCGTGATCAAAAAGATTTAACTTCAAATTTTATAAAATGAATATAACTTACTAGTTTGGAGAAGATCCCCGCGACTGTTATATCTTGGTCCACCTTGTAATTTTTATGGGCTATGTAGTGAGACAACTTCGACTTCAACTCTGGGCACTTATTACCAAGAGTGGAAAAGTCCATATCTCTCACTCCGAAATCCAATAGCGTTACCTTAAGCAAAACCATTGAATTCCGGAGTGAGAATAGAGTATCATCCTCCATTGTCCGAAAAAAGGTATTGCAATCAGAATTACACAACCAAGTGAGATCCATTGTACTGTACAACTTTACTTGGGAACTTGTAAGGGACAACTGACAAAAAAGTCTTGTAGCCCCAAATGTTGTGGCAGTTTCATGTGAATTCACAAATAAGACCTAATATTCCTCAGGGGTAATGAATTTTCATATTGGTGAATTCATCCCTTGAGAAATGAAATAAAACATGGCCCATGTGGCAATGACTTTCAATCAAGAGCATAGGCACATGCCCCTTAACTGTACCTTAGACATGTAAGTACCAAAATACAAAGCCCCTTTTTATTTATATTGTGGCAGTCGGAAGCCTTAGATTGGGCCAAGAGTCTAAGGAGATACCCAAAGAATTTAACTCTTTCTTTAATAGAATTTAATTATTAAATAAGTCCATCTTTTTTGTCGCTGTTGTAACATTTTCGCTTCTTTGAAGGGAGATCCTCTTACCTTGCTCTTTTACTAGGATGTCCAAATCCGACTTCACATCCTCTGCTGTATACCTCACCAAACGCCTATTCCTTCTTTTGTAATTAGTTAAGTATAGTTTTTTTCATGAGCTACAAAACAAATCCCATGAACGTTTTCAAAGATTTCGATAAATTTAAGATCATGGAGCTTATTTTGCACCCCCAATATCCAGATATTTGAATTGAAGGAATATGCGTAATGATGGTATCCCTGTCAATGTAAAAGCCGGTCACAAAAATTTGAGTTCACTTGTTTTAAATATATTTTTTGACGTAATTGGTATACGATGTTGCAGTTATTGTGGCCACAATTGAGGTGGGCCCTAATCATTTTGTGTGACTCCACCAGCGTTACCAAAATCGGCACTTTTAAATTTACAATCCTGTTTGAACGGCGTTTTTGTCTCCCTTGACTTGTTTTGCTGTATTTTTTTATTTATATGTTTTGCAACATTTCATTTGTTTTGGTCTGTAAAAATTTAAAAAAAAATAATAGTGAGAATCAATTATTTTGAATTAATATTAGATTAAAAAATATACTTAAAAATTGGGATTTTTTTTTTTGGAGAGGCGCTTTGGTGCATCTAATCTGAATTTGTAGTCCAGTTTGCAATTTTCCGACTTACATTGTGTTTGGAGGCCTTGTGGCAACTCAAATTACTATAATGTATGGTTTCGGAACTACGGCTATTGCATTGGTTCTCCACATGGTATCTCTTATAGACAGCCTGTACGTTTTTTTCTATATTACAAAATAAATTAATGAATTAATCTAGAATACAATTAACTAAACCAAAACAATTCATCATGTTTTTTGGGTACCTTTTCCATTTTCTTTTTGTTACTTTTTAATGCACACTTCCACTTCCTCATCCGAGTCTAAATCCTCAACTAAAGTCGGAGTGATAAATATCGATCAAACTTTCTATTTCAGTCGTTTCTTCATCAATATTTGTTTTTTTCTTGGTGATGATCATAAATTGATTTGAAATAATTATTTAATTTATAATCTTAATTATTTTTTTAGTAATAATTTTTTTAATGAAGTTGGATGTTCAGTATTTTCATTAATACAAGGACCTGGTAATGCTAGAATTTTTATAAAATAATTAATTGATCATCAATAATTAGTTTTAATATTAAATTATTAAAATACGTGTCTCCCAGAAAAGTTGACTCATTTTAATAATATAAATATTTGACTTTTAGTTATATTATCTATTATTAATTGATATATCATACTTGGGCGTATTTTCAAATGCCTCTCCAGGAAGAAATGTTTGACGCCGAGCTGAGTTAGGACAAGGAGTTAATTATCAATATGTTCATACTTTCTTTCGAATAACGACTCTGAAGTAGGTTACCATGGACAATTTAGTGGAAAAATGAATAATATGTTGACTTTTTAAGAAAGTTTTCCCGGTCTTCCCGATGCAATTTCTAAAATTAATTTTTTTTTAAATTTCTAAAATTGAATTTTTTAGAAAAAAATTTCTAAATTATTTTTTTCTGAAAATGTAATTTAAATAAATAATTTTTTAGAGGAAGAATATCAAAAATCCACAGCTATATACAAAAAAATCTATAGCTGTTTCTTGAGTTAGAGAGATAGTTGCTATCATATAAAAAAAAAATCTAAAAATTAGCTATTCTCCATATAAATTAAATTTTCTGTAAAAAATTTCAAAAGTACCTAGCCATTCCCCCAAAATTAGCTATTCCCCAAAAATTACATATCTTAAAGAACCAAAATTTAAAAATAAACACTTTTTAACAAAAATACAAAATTGGTAATTTTTTTCCTAAATTATCAAAAAAAAAAATTAATTTCTTGAAAAAAAAATATTAAAAATCTCAAAAATTCACAACTGCTAGCAAAAAATAAAATTTTAGGAAAAAAATCAAAACCCCTAGCTATTGACAGGAAATTAATTTTTTTAGAAAAAATTTGAAAAATTGACCAAAAAAATTCAAATATAATTTCTTGGGAAAAAATTTCACAATCCAGTTATTCTCCAAAAAAAAAACCTTTTTGGAAAGTAATTTCAAAAATCCCTAGCATTTCTAAAAAAAATTATATTTAAAAAATTTATTTTTTAAACAGCTGCATTAAGAAATGACATTTTTTGGGGAAAAAATTTATAAATTACCGAAACAATTAAGTAAATTTTTTTGAAAACAATCTCAAAAATTGAAAACTGTTCACAAAAACTTAAGTTATTGGAAAAAATTTCAAAATTTCAAAAAAAAATTCAAATATAATTTTTGTGAAAAAATTTCAAAAATCATTGTTATTCCATAACTGGAAACTTTTTGGAAAAAAAAACCAAAAACCCGAAGCTATTCACAAGAAATTATATTTTTTGGAAAAAGAAATTGAAAAATTGTGTAAATGTTTCGAAAAAAAAATCAAATATTAAATTTTCTAGTCTGAAGGGGGGGGGGGGTCTACAGTCCCTTCAGTCACTCCCTGTAGACGCCTCTGCTATGTGATGGTTTTAACACCAATGTAGGGGAGTTTGGTCCAACATAGGAAGAAAGCTTTCCTTGAATTGCTGATGTGTCAACAAAATAGTGAATGAATTGGCATTGAAGAGGTACTCAAACAAATAAATGGTGGGCACCAAGGACAGTTATTTATAAGGGCCGAACCGGACAATTCATACATGAAGACTTAACGAAAATGTCAAATTGTTCATTTAAAGGCTGTTACAGGAAAAGTTGAACAACATTTTATTATTTTTCTTGTTTCAAGAGTAAAATTGAAACAAGTGGTTTTGTGAGAATATTTACTTTACAAAATCAACTGAAAATAGAGCTCAGCATAAGTTTGATTCCATATGTGATCTCTCAGCTCTAATAATTGCCTCAATTTGAGACCTAAATCCCTTGCAAACCTTGACTACGTAGTCATATTCGAGCTTGGACCATGTGTATGATTTGTGTTTAATCACTTGTGGTGACTGTTGATTGTTGGTTCTAGAGAAATGGAGTTGTTGTAACTGTTCCCTTTCTCCCATATATATACCCAAGTATATTATTAAAGCAAAGTTTGTCTGTCTGATGGTTTGCAGAGTACTCATTTTTGAGTGTGGGCTTAATATCTTAGAATTGTGTGACTAATAGATCTAAAAAATAAAGATGTAGTAACGAGTGCGCGTAGCTAAGGCTCTAATGTCATATTAAGATTTTTTTGTATTTATCAACCTGAACAGTGTTTTGTTTTTTTCCTTTTTTATAAAGCTATTATCATACTTATTTTATTCTTGAGGAGGGCACATATAAGTATAAATGTAACTACAAGTGTGTGTGCTCATGCATGACTAAGGTTAACGCACGTAATCTATTTGAAAGTTATTAGAGTAAGTCCCTGTTGGAGTCAGAGTAGAGTTGAGGTTCGACATCGGATTAATTATTACCTTTATCTTTGCTAGATTCAGAGTAGGATTTGTGTTTATATCCTTCATCTCATAGCTACTTGCAGTTGATTTAATGAAACATCATGACAGCTAAGCTGCTCTCCTCTTAAACATTTTTCAAATTGTCAGGGTTACCATGTTGATTTTCGGTTTCTTTTTTTATATAAAACCGAAAAGGCGTGCAATTACCTACCTACATATATCATTAAAGAAACTTTTGAATGTTCATCAACGTCGAATAACCCCCAAAAAATGCCGGGTACTCCTCCTATTATAATAGTAAAATTATAAAAGTTGTTGATAGTTTAAAAGGATACATATTTGCTGTTGTGCAGTATTATGAATGAATTGGTGAAAATGTATATATTTCCAAAAATGATAACATTATATCTTTTTATTATAAAGTATATGATTTGTGTTTAGTCATATAGGTTATGAAATCTATAATAATATGACGAAATGATGCTGAAATACGAGCATATCTTGCTGCTGCAGCAATAACACTCACTCACTCTCAACTCCTGAGGATATACCAGTGTAACACATTATTATTTTTAATTCTGTAGGTTATTAAGGTTTTAGAGTTAAAAGCAAAATAATTATTTGGTCTTAAATTTAAGTGTGTTGAAAGTTAACATCTGTCTGGAAACTGAATGTCTCCCTGCTAGAAGACAATAAGATCTGCAATAAAATTTATGGATAAGTATACCCCGATGGCGGCTCTACAACGAATTGAAGAACGATTGTGCTATCTTCTAAATAACGAAAAAAAGAAAGAAGCAAGAGGGATACAAAATCTGTAATATAAGTTAGAAAACTAAGTTAAACTTGTGAGGCCGGAGTAAATATTAGTGAAGAACTAAATTAAACTACTAGAATATGAAAACTTGGAAGAAGGATCTGCTCAAAAAGACTAAGCCGAAAAATATTTAAAAGGAAATACATGGTTTGATTATCTGAAAAATATCTCAGGAGCAAAGTAGAAATTTGCCCTCCTCAATTAATTCATGAGAGGTTGTCAAATAACCCAAATGAAATATCAAAAGTGATCACAGCGTTCTACTTAAACCTGTAAAAATATTGAAGTGAAAGGAAATGTTCCTATTGTCAAGGAGAAATAATGAAGGATCTTTACCATCATGAACATCTTATTTTTCTTGTAGAATTTAACTCTTATATAAATAAAAAGTAATCCCTGGGAATATAGACCTTGTCGGTTGAATTAAATAAGAGATTTGTTTGAAAACTTGCCACTATAGGCCCATAACGTTGCTCAACACAGCGTGTACCATTATGACTGGTATCCTGAAAAATAGAATTGAGAAAATCTTGAAGCCAGCATACCAAATGAGGAGAAAGGATTCATGAAAGGGAACCTAGCAGGCAGAGGATATTCCTTAAATTTCTTAATTTCTCACGAGTTCCTTATAAGACTACTCTAACGACACAAAACTTCTAGTGATCTTATTAAAAAATAGCAGTTCTGGGCAAATCTGGACTACAAAAAAACAAAAGACTCAAAATAATAACTTTTTTGTAATCTATTGTTTAAAAAAAAGCACTTTCCAGATATGGTGATAAAACCTTCTACAACTCTTCTAGGTATACATATCTCCAAAAATGGCGAAGTGTGCCCTATAAACCAAATTAAAAAAATATCTGAGACAATTTGAAAAGAAAACTGTGATATATTTGACATTTTTTGAAAAGGGTCACGAAATCAAAATATATAACCCAAAACTACGCATCTGATAAGGTATACTTCATTCCGTGTACAACTGCTTCAGGGGTAAGCAAGATCCTTGAGTAATTCTTATGATATTTTAAGAGGTCTTATATTTCAAAGATCAGAATAGAGGCTCCCGTACGAGAGTGGTGTATGGGTCTTACGAATATTGAAAGGGTTTGAAAAGCTTGAATCTCACATTGCTAAATTGATTTAGAGTTAGTAACCATTTCTGAGGGATGCGAATCAATCACGAACTCAATCAGATGAATGGATACATCTTCAAAAATAGAATGATTATTGGAATAAACGAACCATTAAAATATGTGAAAACGCTGAACATTTATTGGGAAAAGATGTCAAGGTCATGGACTTCTACCCTAAAAGTAGTACTACTTTTATTAACTTTAGTAATCTTCCAGACAGATTATGGAGCATCAAACCCGTTCTACTTACGTTTAGAAGACTTAAATCCCCAATTTTTCCGTTTAACTTTATGGAAGATTTTAGAAGTATCTTTTTCGTATTACTAAATTGAGAAAACGCTATCAAAGTCTCAAAATCTCACACAACGAAGACGAGATAAAAAGTCCCTATGTCCTTATGAGAAACCTCTTCATGAATCTGAAGGAGATGTGGTTTTAGTACTGAATGGCAACATTTTCTCTATTCATCAATAAATCGAGAAAAACGACAGAGGAAAGACTGTGCTCGTTTTGTAAAAAGGAAAAGGCAAGTTTAGGACATGTATTGTACTATTGTCAATTCATAACTCACGTAATGAATTAAACGGACGCATTGATCCGGAATGCCTAAGGGATTAACCCAAAAATATCCATATAATATACAACGTATGTCTTCCAGGTCTGCAATATCTAAAGGTCTAGAGTACATTGAGATATGATATCTCATCACATTTCCTTTCAATTCTCGTGAATGGTTTACTTTAGGAAAAATGTTATTTAATTAGGGATTGTGAAAAAAAACTAAATTATTTCAAGTAAGAAATAGAAAAAATCAAGCACCCTGCCAATATGTCAGGGAGAAACTCCAGTACAGGAGATCCACCTACGAAGCCGCTGGAGTTAAAAAACTCATGGAATCGGCTTTATTGAACAGTAATAAACAGCTCCTATTCTCATTAGAAACCCGAAGGATAATCTACCCCAAACGGGGGGAAAACAATCTATAAGTCAGTGACTGGAAAAGGACTCCAGGACTCTTCTATCCTTTCACGATAAAAAACCGTAAGTCATTCGAAGAAGATGAAGTTAACAATGAAAGAGGTTGGTTTATGATCCCACTCTATGAGTCGAAAATCGGAGACGGCCATAGAATTATTCAAAATAACATGACCTATGCAGTCTTGCTGTGGACAAAGGTGCTAGGATTTGATCCAGTAGACATGGACTACGACTACCTCATCGTCCCCCTTTTACTTCAACGCGAAGAATAAAAAAGGAAGAACTCATTCTTAACATTAAATTACCATGTAATATTAGCTTATCTGATAAAAATGGCAGGAAAAATTAGGCTAGAGCCGAATCAAGAGAAATAAGGAGATCAATGGATATCCTAATTCCTTTTAAGATTAGAGTACCCGAAGTAAAAGGGTTTATTGCGCTGGACGTAGTGAAGTACTGTGTTGGTCTCTTTGCAGAGATCGAATCGTATGGAAGACTGAAGATAAATTTGTGGCATCAAACTCTGAAATTATAAAAGAGTGGCCAGCAGATATAAAAGAAAGAGTCACATCCCAAACTCCACATTTGGTTATAAAGGTTACAGGATGCCCAAAAAATATCCCGTGTTATCTGCCAATTGATCAATCATTTAGAGCCTTACATTTTATAGGAAAAGCCAAGCAATGCTCGAACTTCTATGACTTTGGTCATTTTGGAAAAGAATGTCACTGTAAAAGAAAGTTACCACCGGGATACATAAGATGGTTGGTACGGAGAATGAGTAGAAAGGATGAGATGGGCGAGAAAATCCCTCTCACAGTCAATTCAGAGGATTCGAGTATTTTTGAAAATAATCATGAGACAACAAGAATGAATGATGATCATATCCGCAATGAAAACGAAATGCAATATGAACAAAATATACTCAGAGATCGGGAGAAAGAAGAAGAAGAACCAGAACCAACTAGCTCAAAAATAAGAAATATATATATATTTCTTTATATTCTTCTCCAAACTTAACAATAACTTCGTTTCCCTATTTAGAATTTGCCCTCCACTTCCTGACATCTTGGAGAGATATGGTCAATTTTTTTCCCTCTAGGCCACTAAAAAAACAGGCTTCCAGAACACTTTACAATGTCCGTAATCTTCATCATATCAACACCAGCATCTAGGAGATCTGAGATGCGCGCTGTCTTTTTGCTTGTTGCTCACTCATGATGATGAAATGACTAAATGATTTTTTTAGTTTGTTTATGTAAAAAGGACGCTGAAAACAGAATATCAAAAAATAAACACTAAAACTTTTTATGGTAATGAGAAAATAAACATTAATTAACAGTCCACGTTTTGCTACCCTACCCTGTAGCAATTATGTTTTTTGCAATTATCAACCTATTTTTCAAAAAATTATGCTCACTTTTGTAGTCTGCATAATTACAAAACTCAACAACTGAATCGGTTTTGTGATTTGATTATCGTATGGGTGGCGAAGCGTCGTGGCTTCTTCTTTAATTGTGCATCCGACTCCATCTGCGGGTACTTTGACATGACTACTAACAAAAAAATACCCCTCAGAGGAATATGAAAATCCACTTCGTGACATATCAGGTTTAAGAATGATTTACAGCTTTTCTATTGACCTATACAGCCATCAGAAAAGTAATTCATCTTTTTTATACATCCTTCAAATATCTTCAAATTAGTCCACTAGGGGGCGTTGAGTATACTGAAATATTACTCTATAACAAACTACACATCCTCTTTTAACAAAATTAACAAGGTAAATTCTACAAAGGGGGAAAAAAGTTGCATACGTCATAAGGGAAAAGGGCAAAAATTATACAGTTACGTCATCTGTGCTAATATAAAAAAATGAAATCTTGCATGGTGATAATTTATCCCCCCAATTAATAATGAATCATCCATAGTCACTCTAATTACACTCTTCAACCCTATAACAAAACAGTGATTGTGGAACTGTAATATATAATTTTTGGGGTGAGAGCTAAAGCTCCTTATTTCCCTCCTACACTCGCCACTGTATTAGGGCTAAAAGTATATTTAAATATAACTTTAAATGAGGTACTTTACGATGAATATCTATGAAGAAGACAATATCAACTAATATTTTTTAGGACTTCAATGGAAATTGATAAGAAAATAAATATTGTTAAATAATGTTGTTAACAACGTGATTTTTTTAGTAAAAATGATAACATGAAAGCTAGACTTTAAAGAGTCGATCCCAAAATATATTATTAAATTTCGTAATGAAAAATTTAGAAGTCAATTGCCTCCCCCTAATTATCCATCAATAAGCAATTAGATATTATCTTGTGTGAGCAATATATTATTGAACTTTCCATTGAGCTGCGCATAGGATACCTATTATTTATTTAAGAACTATCGAAGAATTAATCAACATTATAGTCATAATATGCGAGTGTTTGCTTAAACTGTTCATATTAGATCTATCTTCTTTTTTCTTTTCTTTTTTAAGAATAAAAAGATAAGATTTTTAATGCTAGCAGAGTTTCTCAATGCACCTCAGAAAAGCAAAAGGTTATCAATATAATTAGATAAGTCTGAGACTATGTAAAAGTAAATTTACCTAAACTTACTTTTTATTCATGAAACTTTTGTGCCAAGGCGGCACCACGAATTGAAATTGCTTTTCCTCCTTCATCATGCATAACAGAAAGTTATAAACAAAATAAAATTACAACATAAATAATAATGGAAGACATTTTTGTTATTAAATTAGCTGTGAACAGTTGCTCAAAAACATGGGTAGGAGTTACTCTGTTTTCAGTCCTCAATTATGCTCAATTTTCAGGTGGGATTATGTCATTCACGAGCACGCACACTCGTGATTATACTTCATACTTCGATATTGTCCCCTCAATAATGAAAGAATAATGGTTAACAGCTGTAGAAAATTAGAAAAAAATACTGCACAAGTTTCCACCAACAACAAAACTAGCATTCTAAAAATGCACAAGATTTACAACCCTATCTATAAATAACCTCTCTTAAAGTCAAATTATGCCTACGCCAGCAATGTTCAGACACATAGCTTGTAAACCAGCTCCTATTGAAATGTCAATAGTTTCTTATAAGTAAGGATGTCATTTTTGTAAGATAAAGGCAAATTCAGCGATTAAAAAAAGAAAATACGATTGTTGTCTCTGCTTTTTCTTTTCTGTTTTTGCTATTACGAAAATGAGCGGAAGGAGAAGGCGGGAGCTAGACCTACGGTATTACTGAATTAAAAGATTTGTTAATATCTGCTTCCTGATTTATAGGATTTTGCGGGGAGAAAAGGAATAATTACTATAAGAAAGTTAACCTTTTATGCTTAAAATAGCATTAGTGAAGGGAAAATATCATAATTATATGTAAATCCATATATATATTTATTTTATAATCCTTTTTCTAAACAATTTATACCTAAAATAGGTGAAAATGCTCACTTCAGAGGGAGAAGTTAGCATCATCACTTATTAAATAACGCTGTCCAAGAAAGTCACACCTTTTTTTACAAAAGAATTAGAACAGCATAGGCTCAACATATTAGAATTTGATCCCCTAATTTCAAATATAGCTTTATTTTTTCTCTATTTGCCTCCTGGCCTTCAGAAAAAGGCCGTAAAATGTTGTTCATTCATGCTATTTTTAAGGTTCAAAGCTTTTTTTAAGCATTTAGTATCGAAGATTAAGATAAATTATGTTATGACAGCCAGACAAAAATTAGAAATTAATTAATTTATGCTCTTTATATATAAATATTCTTTGATTAATTATACTGTATTAATAATGTAGTAATTATACTATATGATTAAAAAACAACTACATAATATGAAAATAAGATTTTGATCATTCAAAGAGATTCACATTGAATATAAAATTATGAAATTTGTGACGATCCTCTTTAATAAAAATTTATATTTAATACTGTGGATTAGTTTTAACAAATACAATTAATTCCGGACTGACCAATGACTAAAAATGGGAAAGGTCTTGGATCAGGATCCAAAGTACTCGGGTACACTATAAGTAAACTTCTATTGTCCAAAAGATCCAAAATACTGGGTTGGGGTACTCGAACTTTTACGGTTCTTAAAAAAGAACCCAGGTATTTTCCAAGATCTTTAAAAGCTTATAAAGATAGAACAGGTCTTAGATACGGATCCAAAGTACTTGGATACAACATAGGTAAATTTGTATTATCCAAGATAATACAAAATCCAAACAGGCTCCAAATATTCAAAATTGTACGGATCTTTAAAAAGATCTGAGGGATTTTTCTTACTTCAAAAGGTTTTTATGCGAAGTAGTTTATGAAATTACAAGCGCGCATTTTGTGAGCACTCCCGCTCGTTTTTAGATCAATTAGTGTACTTGGGGATGAAAATTGGTTGTATTTTTCAGCTCGCCCGTTTTTTGTTTGTTTTTTTGAATTGGTAATCTGAAGGGTAAAATTTCTGAGCTGTTGTCATAATTATTGCACTTCTTAGTATTGAACTACCTTTTCTACTACATTCAATTATACTCAAACCCTGATTGAAAATTCGTGTGTGTGAAAGTCCTTGTTCGACTTTGAATGAACTAAAGAGGGATTTTTTTTAAGCTCAATGTTCTTAAACCTAGAATACCGCTCTCACTAATGCTTTGAATTAATGTAATAAAATATTAGTGTGAGAAAAAGTTGTTTCCCTTATCCGGATTTGACCGTATTTATATATATATATATATGAATTGAATTGCAACAAACAAAGTGGGAGGTGAAAGAAGAACCTCTAAGTAAATATTGGTTAAGAGATAGATACGTGATAATTGATACGTATCTCCATAGAGAGGGAGAGAGAGAGAGAAAATAGAGAAAAAGTGAGAGAGTTATTTCGATTTTATACATCAGCTGTAACATAAAAAAAAGCTTTCAAATCTTATATAACTATTATTTGATCCCTGATTAAATTAGAAAGAATATATTTGAAGTGAAGTAAAATTATAGAAATATATATAAGTTACACATGATATAAATAGATGGATCAATACTGTACTAGTCTGTACTAGTATGAATAAGTTGAGAAATAATCTTCTAATTGATATGTAAAGGGTTTTTGAAAAGTCCAAATCACCATGGAAATAGAAGAAGAGGTTGCTTGTTTGTTAGTTGTTAGATAGTGAGTTGAGTTCCCCTTGCTTATGTTGTGCTTAGAAAGAGAGTGAGAGTGACCCATATTATTTCCTATTTGTTATTATGAATTCAAAAAAGAGATTCCTGCATTAAAGGCAGGAAGGAAGAGAGGAAGAGAAAGAGGGAAAGAGAGAGAATTGTGAGGCTGTTGATTGGTGTTGGTGGAGATGGTGGTGGAGTTGAGTTGAGTAGTGTCGGAATATCCTCCGCTAATTATCACTACAAAAATGAGAGGCTCGGATAAAGCGGGTCTCGAAAAAGAAGAGGACTATCCTCTGCATAAAAGTGCATTCATAGGGAATGTGGCTGAACTGGCCCAGTTGATCCGGAGTGGAGAAGACGTCTCGAAACAGGACGTTCACGGCAACACAGCTCTTCACCTTGCCGTAATGCTTGGGCATAAGGAGTGCGTTCATATGCTCATTGCTCATGGTGCTCCTGTTAAACTCAAAAACCGGCTGGGGTGGAGTCCTTTGGCTGAGGCCATCAGGTAATTTGGCGTTCATTCGGAAGTGATTTGATTTCTTATTTTTTACTTGGTCTTGGTAGTTATGGAGATCGTCAAATCATCTCCTCCCTCCTAAGGAAACTTAAACTTCAGTCCAAAGAACAAATGAAATCTCGAAAGCCCGATATGATTGCAGCTATGCAGAAGTTGGGGGATTATGTTGTGGATTTAAAGTGGGACTTTACTTCATGGGTTCCCCTTGTCTCCAAAATACTTCCCTCAGACCTCTGCAAAATATCCAAAAGGGGTAGGGTCCTCAACAATCCATAAGCAAATTCACAATATTAGGGATTTTTTCTTTACTACATTGTAGGTTCTTCTATCAGATTAGACACCACTCTTGTCGACTTTTCGGAAATGCGGTGGGAAAGAGGGGATATCACTTTTCTTTATAAAGGAGATGCTCCAACCACTGAAGAGTCTTTTTATGTTCTCGATAATAGTTTAAAAGTGTATCAGAGAGTGCGGCATGATGAAACAGAAGTCGAATTTGATGAAGAGGTGGATCTTCTTATGTCAAGTGATATTGTCTCAGCTCAAATATCTACAAAGCCCATTAATTTCTCCAAAGCTCAGTCAGGGTGGTTTTTTAAAGAGGACCGTAAGTTGTGGAGTATATATTCATTTTTTTTGCCAAATAATGTTCGTCATTTTTTACGACATGCTTTAAGGTTCTGAAATGGTGGGCAATTATCGAGCTAATTTCTATGCCATAAATGGAATGTCATTAGAAACGAGAAAACGGAGGGAGCATCTATCTACTGAGGATCTTCAAAAAAACAGAGCAATGTTGGAAAGCCTCACTAAAGGCAATGGGCAAATTTTAGATCAACCCAATGGTAATTGATCACTTGAATGAAATTATCTTCGTAATTGATTTTTTTTTTTTTAGTGAATCGAGAGTCCTTAGCTCCACCCAAAAAGGCAGATATCACTTGGGACGCATATATATCCTCTGATCCTTGTAACTGTCTCGTCTTAGGACGACCTCATCTTTGTAAGGAATCAAGTAAAGGGTTTAAAGCTACAGTTGCTATGAGTGAAGATTTCCCATTGACCGTAGACATGTTGTTGAATATCCTTGAGGTGAATAGCAAAACCTTTTTTAAGTGTTAAAAAATATTAGTAAATCTATATTTGTCTTTTTACTAAATAGATCGTTGCTCCTCAATTTAAACATTTTCAAAAGTTGCGAGACTTTGTTGAAATGAAGCTTCCTCCGGGATTCCCAGTCAAGGTTGATGTTCCTGTTTTACCTACAGTTTCTGCACGAGTTACATTTCAAGACTTCAGATGGGAAGATAAATTAGATGAAAATTTATTCGAAATTCCAAAAAGTTATAATGAAGATCCTACCAGGTTTCCTGATTTGTGACATCTAGATGAAATAACCCTATTGTCTGCCGAAGACCGATATCCATGGATTCATCAGCCTAAATTCGGTATATTAATTTGATTCCCATTGGAAGGACACGTCATTTTAAAAAGTAATCAATAATTATTATAGGTCCAGACTTTCCTCGCTTAAAAATTGACAATATAACGCCCCCAATGAATTGGACTAGTCATTTTACAAGGAGTCAAGCAACAATTTCAACGCTTGGTGAAAGACCTCATCCTGCAATGGACTTTCCTTTTCAGTTTAACTTTGGATCCACTTACGCATCCTCCATCACGGTTCTTTTTGACTGGGAATAGAACGTTTCTTTTGAGATGAACATATTACTTAGGTGTATTATATAATTATGACCAAATTTTATCGTCATTCCGGCCAAGGATCATCAGCTTTTTTTTGTTTATTGTTGAAAATACAAAATTTAGTTTTTTTCTTTGAATTAGTCCTCAAATGTATTTGCTAGAAATAACTAAATATTATTGCATTGATTTGTGTAATTCCTTCAAAAATGTATCCTTTTTGCCCTTTTTTTCAAACTTTTTGTTGCCTTGTTATGGTTGCATAATCTTGTCTTGATAGTGAAAATATTTCTTATCTGAAAGAATGAACTCGACTCCAAATGCAATATATGTAAACTGTATTCCACTATTTCATGTGTTTTATAAATAAATAAACACATGAAACCACCCACTGAAAAGCACTATTATAATAACCAAGCTAATCTTACCCATTAAATATAAGATTGATAATGTACGTAGTTAAATTAATTGAAACTAGTTAGTATTTAATAATTATGAATGAACATGTGTAGCTTAATTTTATGTTGTTTTAATTGTCCCTTGGATATTATAAATGTTAACTTATTCAAAATTGGATCAATGTAATAATCAGGTTTTCAAAGAGTCTCTACCCCGAATTCCCTTCTCCTTTCTACGTACTCGTTCTGTAAGATCGTGTCGTTACTACAATGTCTACCTACTATTATTATTGATTATAGAAATATATTTTTATTATACACTTAGTAAGTTCAAAATTTATTGTTAAAAAAAAGCGAGGTTGATTTTCTCATATTATACAATATATAATAATGAATGATAAATTAATTATGCTAAGAGTGACCATTTGTATTTGGAAGACATCTTATGGATGCGCAGCCCGGGCAGGAATGTAGTGTTTCATGGAGGAATATGTCGCACTCGTTACAGTAGTCTTTATGACACTGGGGACAGCTAAAAATTTTTGTTTCTGGAGGAAGCTTCAGCATACAAGCAAAACATTGTCGATGAGGAATTTCTTCGACGTTCATATCTTTATGCGTGGAATCACGATTGATCTAAAAGAAGATAGAAAAATTCAAATATTAATAGTCCCTATGATTTACATAAATTTTATTCAGCTCCAAATGATGTTTCAAATTAAGATACCTGATTAAAAGGGGGTAATGGAAAGAGATGATGATAGGATCGAGCTAAATGTGGTGCCGAAACCAAGGTTAGGCCACATGATTGACATTCGACTGGTAGTTCACAATACTTGGCATTGCATTGGGGACATAGAAATCCTGTTAGGGATATCTTTGGTGGATTATTTTCCAAGTGGCACATACATAGGCCGAGCCCAGATCGAGGATCTGAAGAGTCATGACCTAATAATATATTTATTAAAAAATGAACTGATTGAAATAATATACATGATATTTTTTCGTTTTCTTACCAGTATGGCATGGAAAACCCATTTTAATGAGTGAGGCCTCCATTTGCGTTGCAGAAGGTGGGGGTTCAAGCTGAGCCGACAATACTTCTTTAAAATGAACATCATCAAGAATGACATTAAAGTCCCCTCCCGTGACTTTGGTGAGTTCCTTGTATATCCTTACCTCTGCCGTCAATGAGATAACTGAGCATCTAATGTTGGAGCTCTTACAAGTGGATATAGTTAGATTGATATCAGTAGGGTCACATGTAGTAAGAGACCCAAAAATGGAGAGGATTTCCCTTGACCCATGACTGGGCATATGCTTAAGAGAGAGAAATGCTGTTTCGAGAGCGTTTTGAAGGGAAGGTTCTCCCGAACAAATAAAGTCAAGAGCTTTCCTCAACTTTTCGATATGTTTGCGGGGATTCCCTCCCAATTCGCTCACTATTTCAGATCTCTTATTGCGAGTGACAATGATCCCCAATTGTGAGATGGGATTCAGATAGAAATATTGATCAATGAATTTTTCCATAAGTTTAATAACACAGTGAAGGCGAGTGGGTTTCATATCTTGGAGTTGCATGCACTCGGAGGCATCAATGATGATAAACAAATATCGCATCATTCCCAAACGGACTTTCCCCGTCTTTTGAGCAAGCCGCTTCCGTCTGGCCTTGTCAATGATGTCCTGGATGGAGACATGGATAAGTCCTTTTCCATCCTCCTGGATGGCTTCCCATGTCTTTTCATAGCCCGATTCCCAGCGATACTCCTTGTCATCTTCCTCCATGATCAAGGCACGCTCTTTCTTGTTCCGATTACTGATTACCTGTATTATGTATCAATTATTCCTTTCTAGCTTTAATCCATCAATGTACAAGGAACATGAGCTAAGGAGCGATCGGAGAAGTCCTCCTCCTTTGTCTTCGATATGGCCAGATAACTTGAAACAATCACTCAACGAATACACACTTGGAAGTTGCCGTCGGACTCCCCTACCACTATTTATTTTATTAAATTATAATTTATATCGGCTATTCCGTTCCTTTATCCTTCTGTCCCTGAGTGTCTCCACAGCACATCTGACACATAGAGAAAGAAGGTGACAAGATCCACCAAAAACTGTTCTATTGGCGTCAGCTGTTAACTTTGGTATGCCTAACATATATTATATTTATATTACCGAAACAGCCATCCATTTTTTTCCTTCAGATTTTAACATAATAGTAGTAGACTCAACACAACAGCTGATTGAACGTCAAGATCATAATTTTTGTTTAATCTCTGCCTATATAGCCAAGCGGCCAAATAAAACTCCTTGTCACATCTATAATATGTTATAACTTAAATGACATCGCACAACAATGAAAAACATTTCATCCCCATTACTTCAAATCCAGATAGGTTATCTTTCTCTCTCCCACTCTCTCCTCTCTTTCTTTATACGATACAAAGACTTGTAAGCCCCAAAAGACATTAGTGAATCACACAATGTATATTATATGGTATTACTTATACTTAACCCTTTTTATTCGTCTATTTCCATTCTAAGCAATTATGATTCGAAGGAAAGCTTAGAAGTGTGCACACTTCTATTAGAAATATTCTTTACTATCCTTATCAATCCCCCATTTACGAGTTTGATACTTTCAATCATAGATTACGATAATAAATTCAACTCCATTTAAAATTGTGAATTAAATTACATATTATAGAGATATTGCAAAACGAGAAGGGAGTTGGCACCATATACGAGGTTGAGAGTCTTTTTAAACGATTGTCTACCTTTACTACAGCTGGTTCTACACGCAGTCCCTCATTTGTTTATTTTATTATTATTTCTAATTTGTATTCTTTGGATTGCTGCTTAAATACTTATCGTATCTGAAATATTAATAGTTTAATAGATTATTGATATTTATTTCTCTAATTAATAAATCAATCTGTGAGCCATGGATCCGAGTGTGCCCTTCTAGTTCCCGAATGTGAAAGAGAGGAATGGTATCGAATACAGGTGCCTATTCAAATTTGCTAGAGGAAAGAGAGGAAGTAGTGGAGCATCTCCTTCAAAAGACTCCTGAACTTCGTCCTCGAAACTTGGCCAAAAACAACTCCTTCGATATGAGGAAGTACTACAAACTCATTCTAGTCGCCGTGACGCTCATCAGTCTCCTTTTCTTCATCTTCTATAAGACGCAGTATGACAAACTCTACAACGTACTCCAGGTCCTGGAGTTCTATGGTACTAACAAAGAGTCTGGAGCGCTCACACCCAACGCCTCAGACCCATCCTGTCCAAAACTCAATCTATTTCTTGAAGACTACAACAGACGGGAATCGGATCCCCTTCCCACCTGGAAAAGTCTCAATGACAATCTGTGGATCTATAGTGCTTATTGTCCAGAGGCACATTGTTCCATGGCTATGGCCCTCGCTCTAGCTAAAGAAGAAGCCATCAATATTCAGGAACTACATTGCCAACTTTGGCATGCACAATCTGCAACAGGAGTGGAAGGTATTCTAGCAGTTGAGAAAATCAGTCAAGTAAATGGTGACAATGCAACATCCTCCTCGTTCAGTTCCTATATTCTTACCTGCGAAAATAAATATCCATCCATTGTAACCCATGGAGTCAGTTTCTATACAAAGTCGAATAGTGTTTTTCTTCAAATTGGAGGAGCAGATGAGGAACCTCTCTCTGAGTCCATCTCTCTTTGCCTAGCTCCACAAAAAGACCATCACGACTCAACCTATGTTATGTTGGAAAACGTGATTTGGCATCATATCTTTGGAGTCAACAATTTTTATATCTATGATGGGGGCTCCAGCAAGAAGTTCTTTACAAATGTGAATTCGATAGGTATTAGGAGTCACTTTACTTTTTTGCCTTGGAATTTACCTCTGGAAATTGCAAGTCGTGAGGAAGCATTGAATCTAATCAAAATGGACTGTCACTTAAGGTCTATCAAGAAATTTCAAACTTTTACTCTCCTTGAGCTTCATCAAATCCTTGTTCCCAAGTCCACCAAATCTCTTGTGGATGAGTTTGAGAGTTTTATTCCGAAAGACTCGAAGCATCTCAAAGTCCCTCTTTTGAGGTTTTGTGCTGAATACCCTGAGAAAAATGAGGTAACTTTTTTGCCATACACTTCATTGATGACTCATACCATTTTATTTCTTTCTTTCTAGGATATTGCTGTTACTGCCTTAAGTATCAATATGTACTATGCGCCACTGTCATCATCAATATCTTTGGCTCATCGGTATGCCTCCAATCATATCAATACCTCAAAGGCGCCTAATGATAAAGATGATGGCTTAAAAGAAATCTCCAAAAATATTATCTCTGTTCATGATTACTCTCCATGCAACAAATTTGACATTGACCTGAATAGCCCAGAGACCGTAAAAGACAATACTATAGCTACCAAATTTAAGTCAGAATTTAAAAGAAAGTATAATAACTTGTTTCCACACAAGGATTTGTAAATTTATGAACTACCTATATTATTTCTTTTTTTCGTTTATTTAAAATTAAATGAAGTTCCGCATTAATGTGTACGCCCACATTTACTTGTAATATTTTTTATCTATTCCTTACTATCATTCTCTTTCTCGAGATCATTAGCTTTTTCTCTTCTTTCTTCAAATTTATTTTTCTCAAACCTGGATGTGTCGCTACCAATAAGACGAAGATAATGAATGCGTTCATTTTTTGGTACATATGCTCTAATCGTTGATTTCCCCTTCCACCCAACGAGCTCGATCCGTAATTGCTCATGATCGTCTAAAAAACAAATAAACGAATGAGAGAAACGGGAGACTGTATGTATTTTACCTGTACTTTTGAAAATAAATCCAACACTCCCTGTATCAAGTTTATTGAACTGATTTTGGGTTTTCTCATCAAATAGTGTGATTTCTGGAGGCTTGTCCACATCTTCGCTAAAGAGTAAGACCTCTAAATCCTTATTTGTGACAAAAACAAGACGTTTCCCCAAAAATGGAAGAGTCATTCTTGCTCCTTCTTGAGCTAACCGAAAAAGACATACAGAGCCTTTATTCTCACAACGAGCAAAAGCCTTGACACCAGCATTAATCAATTTCAATCGATCCTCGTTCTTTGTTATTATTTCTCTTAATGCACTAGATGTGTAATAAAGGACATTTCGCTTCGTTATGTCCTTGCATCGCGTCAAAAACATTTTCGAATCAAGATCCTAGATTTTTAAAGTTTGTTATCTAACAGGGTTTCATATACGAAAAAAACTAAATAATTTTTCCTACCTTTATATCAAAATACTTCTTGATATCTTCGAAAACAGGCTCTTCTTCATTGAAATACATAAAGGGATCTTCTTTATACCCAAAAAATCGTGGTTTTTTCTTAGGAGGCTCTTGAGTTACAGGCACCTCATTTCCATCCTCACTGCTAGGTGCTTTCACATTCATAGTGCGCTCACTTTCCCACGGGCATATTTTAACCTTTTCTAAAACAGCAACAAAAAACCCACCAGTATCTTGAAGATGAGGAAGAACTCTCATTGCTTTAGACAACCCCAAAGACTCAACATTTTTTGGTGGAAACATAAAAGGTCGAATGAGACTATGCATTGACTCAGGAACATCCTCGAATTTCGAATAAATATTGAAATTCTTATCAGCTATTTTCCAGCTCGTTAAACCGGGTTTAAATTTGAGTCCAGGAACAAGGGAGGAGCCATCAACAATCCTGACAGTGTCTCTAGTTTCTTTTAACATGTGAGTTAGCACTGCCTCGTCTTCTACAGGATTAAGAGAGCATGTTGAGTAAACTAATCGACCTCCAACTTCTAATAGTTCTAGCCCTCTCTTGAGGATACGAAACTGCAAGCCGTGAAGATTATTACTCGCGTGAGGGGACCATTTCTAGATTTTAAAAAATGTACATATATTGATATACACTATGAAAGCAAACTTTAATAATTAATATATAAATTTTAAAACTGAAAGAAGAAGTAATTACAGGCCAAATATCCGCATTTTTCCTTAGAGTTCCATCTCCTGAGCAAGGAACATCAGCAAGTATTCTATCAAATTTCAGATTCTTTTTAGCACCACTTGAGTCATGGACAATCATATTTGGAAAGATGGAAGCATCATTGTTAACAATCAGAGCGCAAGGACTTTGAAGTCTCTTAATCTGATGAACCAACATGTAACACCTTGAATTATCCGCATCGTTTGCAACCACAAAGCCCTTTGGTATAGCATCAACATCTACATCCTTATGAAGAGCCTCGATAATTTGAGCTGTTTTAGAGCCCGGTGCAGCACACATATCTAAGACTTTGTGGTGAGATTTTACATCAAGGACAAGAGGAGGTATCATTGAGACTGTTTCTTGTCTTGAGATAAATCCAGACTCTGTTTCAGATATCAAAAAATTGTGAAGGGAGACAAGAGATTCCTCTTTACGAATTTCCTTGCGACTCATTGGGATTTGCCAAGCAAGAGGGCACCAGGGTATTTCTTTCGTTTGAGAACCTGTGTGACTGGTAACTTTTCGAACAAACTGGCCAACTTTACGGAAGCCGGCAACTCGAAAGGTTGTTGGAAGATCCTTTCGAAACGCCTCAATCATTTCTTGAAACTTTAATAAATAAACGAACAAAATAGTAATTTATAATGAGACACGATCTTTTTTGACTTAGAAAATACCTCCTCCTCAGATGAGCAAATTCCTTGTTCCTTATAAAATTCTTCAAACTTGGGATTGTCCCGAACAATATCCTTCCATCCCTTTCCACTGTCTTGACGCCATGCATTCTTAGGTTTGTTCTTATTTCGTCGAATACCACGACCCATGACTTAGTGCAACTGAATATTATAGTTACAGTATTTAAGAAATACAATTAATAATTATTATTTATAAATAATAATTATAGGAAAGTTTGTTATTGTCTAATGATTGAAGTTTGACTTACACCCGGGCACGTTTTTTGTTTATACTCACAACGTGTAAGTAGTAAATAAACATACAGCAGAGACCTCTGTCGACGTAAAATATGAAAGGAAATACATATCCTGATCCCAGGTACGGACTTCAATGGAAACTATTAACTAATTCAAGGAACATAATATCACTTATCACCAGTAAAGATGATCTCTAGTATCTTTTAATTGAAAATTAAAATATTTGGAAGAAAGTTCCATTATTTTTTAAACAAATTCAATGTAATTTTGTTATGTTTATTAATAGTAAAATAGGCAACCAATAACATTGCTCCAAAATAGGATGAAAATTAGGCCTCTTATATATTATGAACAAGAACTTAAAAAAATAATGAACTAAATCCAATAAATATGTAGTTTTAATTTATTTCAATATATCTAGAAGTTTAAATAATTTGAATACATCTTTTCTTATTTTTGAATGACGTTTTCAATAGTGACATCTATTTATTATTATTTTTTTTTATATAGTATAATCCAAGGTAACTAGAAATACTAAAATAATAATAATTTTAATATTTCTAGTTACCTTGGTACAATCGTGATTTAATTCATTCATTATTAACAAGTTCCCTGTGATATGTCCACATATGTTTTACTAGTCTGCGATGTAAATCATATGTGGTTACAGTAGAATTTTTTATTAGTTTCAAAAATTGAATTATTTTGGTGCGATGTGAAAAAAAGTAATGAGACCTTTTTAAAATACAATTTTGAATAGGTGTTGTTGATTAAATCTTCCGATTATTTTTGAATATCTAAGATTCTTAAGGTGGGTTTCTACATCTATCGAGATTTTGTAAATATACGTGTATCAGGTTGGAACGGACCAATGAGCGATGTATTTTTAAGGACTTTCTATATTATAATCGTCACCCTCAACAATTTCCTTTCAAAGTTAAGAAGCTTTGTGATCTAAAATGAACCTTGTTCGGAGGAGAGAAAATTCCACAAAAATATGTTTTGGAAGCATATGAGTAACTTAAGTGCTTTAGCTTTGCTTCTGATCTCTATTCAACGTTGATTACCCTAGATACCGTCATAATAAAATTGTATTAATTTGTTTAATTTAAGATGAACATATTTTCATTTATAAAATGGAGGACAAGTTGCCCGAAAAGTGTCTGTTTAAAAGGATTCTATTCAGGACCAGCCTTAGCTATTATGGGGAAACGCTTAAATCCTAATCTGGGTAAGGATGGCTCTGGATTTTAATTTTAAAATTTATTTATTAAATTTTAAAGAAGACCTTTCAAATGACCTGTTTTTTAGGTTCAACTTTTCTTAAATGATTGTAGTTTTTTTTTTTTTTTTTTGCTTTTTCAACATTTATTATTTTCATATTCTTATTTCTAAGAAGAATTGTTTTCTTAAAGTGCAAGCTTTTTCTACTCTTCCGCAGGATCTTTTTGAACGCAAAACTACTCGGACTTCAGTGGTTAAAGTGATCTAAGGATTCCTCTTGTTATATTAACCTTTCCCTCAAATTTGAATATTTTGAAATTAATAAATTTTAGAATAAAATAATTATAAATTTTGATTCTTGGATCTGGTTTTTAGTTTTTCTAGAAAATACAAAAGCCATCGCACAGGATGTAAAATAATCTATTGATTAAAATCATACAGTTCGAAACGATTCATTCCATAATACCCCCCCATGATTGTAGAGGGATTGCCCTTGGAACGACAAAAAAATAAAACAAAAAACACATAATAAATAACAGACGAAATGGTCAATGACCAAATAAAATAGGCATTTTAATTCTTCTAATAGATCCAGAATTCCTTGCCAATAAATTCATAACTATGAGTTGCATTAATATAGTGTATTTCAAAGAGTAATGCATATTTTAAATCCCTCGAGGTGTATTGAAGATATCAGAATGATTGAAATGAATACCATAGAAAACAATAAAAGTGTGTAAAATTCAACATTTAATGGGACAGATTTTCCAATTAAAACGAATTATATGGTTAATAATACACATATGCCTCTTCATTAATTACCGGGAAACCTAAATCTAGAAACCCCAATTTCCGAAAGATATCGTGAGGCTCCCCTTTCCCCCTAATCCCAATCCACGATTCCATCAATCCAAATGTAAACAACAACAGATGGTAAATCTGCTACAGATAGATAGGGATATACACTTAGTAGAGTGTGAGGAGCAATACTAATGTTACTACTGAATAACGACCCCTGCTATTATCACCTGCCTGCAGAGCGTTAGTCCGCTCAAGAAATTGTGAGCGCGCTCCCACTCAGTTACTAATTTTGTGAGCGCACCCCACTCGTTTTTTATAGCAATGAGCACGCTCCCACTCAATAAAAAATGAGCGGCGCTCATTTTTTTGCTTGTATTTGAACTAGACAACTTTACGTAGGTGTATTACAAAAAAAAAAAAACCTTTTTTATCTAATAGATAATGCTAACAAAAACATTTTGATACCAAAATCATGTTTCTAGCTTTAATATTAAGGAAGTTATGACCAATTTATGATTGAAATTTTACGCCTTTTTTCCCTAGTGTTAAATCTGTTAATGTTATAACCAACACCAATACCTGTGATCTAATAAAATGTGATATTTCAATAAAACAATATAACTTTCTTAAACATCAAGAGAATTATATGAAATTTTTAGGAATTAGATAATACAGTATTGTGCAAAAGATGATATTTTTAAATACCTACAATTGAATTGTATTATATGAAATTCAAGTTTAGGAAGATCTTCCCACGCCCGCCAGACAATTAAGTTATAAAATAGTTATTGAAAAAAAGCAGGGGTTAAAAATTAATATTAAGTACTTTAATATTCGCAGTAATTAATATTGAAGGTGCTAATGTCGAGTTAAAATTAATGTACGTCGCATAAACAGATTTTTGGGAAAGTTTACAAGATACTAGAAAAATAAAGGTTTTAAAGTCCATTACAATTTTTATTTAATCCATTATGCCAAATTTTCAAGGCTATCTTGAGATGACTGATTTTCTAGCGTACTGTGCGATTAAACGAAGCAACGGATTGAAAAAATATATATACTAGTGAAAGATTAAGAATTTATCTACATTAAATATAAATGACATCAAATTGATTTCCACTCTTTAAGAAATAAACATCCACTATTTCTACGGGGATCCCCAATACACTTATAGACTTACGAACAAGATTTTCCCTCTCCGTAAATAGGCATTTTGTAACATACCTACTTTATGAAATTACGAAAATATATCCCAAGTAAATGAAAACAAATAGAGTACAAGAATAAATATAACTTAAAGAATGATCTAAAATTGTATTTAAAATAAAAAAATCGATAAAATGATTAATAAAATCGTTTAACTATGAAATATTATGAATTGACAAAAGTATTTTTTTTTTTAAATTTTCGTTCTTTAGACTTTGGTATATTTCTTTATATATAAGACCACCTTTTGAAAATTCTCTCTCGGGGGCAGCTGAGGACGGCACTGTTGTACTATTTTATAGAAATATTTTTTGAATTTATGGGAAAGAGTCTAACAGATCCAAAGAGGTGTCTTCTAAATTCATAAAATTTTCTACAATTTCAGCGGCGGTTTGATTTCTTTTGAATTTTTTCCTTCATTGAAAAAAAGATTGATGTTGACTCAATTGCTACTAAATCTTCAGGACTGTCACAAACAATCTCAGTTTGGACGAGAAGGCTAAGTTCATCCACCAACACTTTTTCTCATATATTCTTGTAATTCTGGAGAATCACCAAAAAAATCCAAATCTTTAAGTAATAGATGAGTAGCTGTAGATAACAAACAAGTGGATATTATCTTTTAAAAGGTGCCCAAGTCTTTTTTCATTCCCATTGCTAATAAAGCCTCTACTAGAGCCTCGCAAAATTTAAGACTCTGCATCACAATTTTGATTTCTTTTCTTTAACACTGAAAGTAAAGGCAGAGTCTAGCTTAGATACATATTCTTCTCACCTTGCAAGATATCTAGGGCAGCTGCAAAATCCTTAAAATACAAAATGAATTCATTAATTAAGTCTATCTCTGCTTTGGTAAAATACATCAATCCAAGATTGTCAAATAACACATGTAGTTCATCACTACTTTTTTCAAGACCACTGGAAATGTCCAAAACATCAACAAATTTTACATTTCACCTTGTCCCATATGGGACTCTCAGAAATTTTTCAAGGACTTCTGTACCATGGCGAGACTCTATATGACGTCATAAATTTCGATATTTTAGTCGCAGTTACTGCTTTCCCACATTTCCCAAATTCACAACAAAATTTAAAACTTTTTTTTCCAACGCGTAAAAAAGAAAAAAAAATGATTCCAAGTTCCACTCACATTACAAAGATTATTTTTCTGCTTCCATTTTCAATAGATTTTGTCACGACTTTCTCAAAATGACCTTGAATTATTTCAAATTAATACCAAAATTGAACTCTATATCCACGAGTGTACCTTTCAGAAGTGCAAGATAAAAATTAGTCTTTTTTACTGAGGGTGATTTATTAATATTAAAATCGATCAAACCCTCGTTTAATTTTATTCTAGATTTGATCTGTTCCATTAATGAATTACTTTGTTACAGAGAAGAATAATTATCCATACATTGGGTTTTTTCCTTTACGGCTTTAGTTGAATTTGAGCATATTTATTGGTAATTATTCTTTTCTTTTTACTAATTACTTCATTGGTAAAATAGAACAGTCTAAATGATTTTATTGGCGTCCTTCTGAAGGGATATTCTTGTAGTTGTTTCTTCTGATGAATTGGTCCACAGGCATTTTCATTAATTGTCTTCTTTATTCACAAATTGATATAACCATATTATATATATTTAATTTTGTAAAAAGTGATGGAAAATACATGCAGTACATACATACGCATATCCTGTAGTTGCTTTTCTTTTCCCAATGGTCAAGGCTGTATAAGGATGTTTTACTCGGATATCGGATTGTAAAATATTTTCTAATCTTAAAACGAAAATAAATAAATTGAATAACTATCTATTATTGAGACGAATGTATATATAAATCAGAAAGGAACATTCGTGCTTGATAGATCTAACGATAATTCTGTCAAATATTCAAATTACTATTAAGAAAAAATATTAAATAGTTAGAATTAACATTACCACAAGCAATTCAAATAATGTTAAGTGCTAATGGGCAGTGGTTCCCAAACGGTGTATCTTGAGGCGAGTTAAAGTGTGCCGTACGATTTATGACAACCATACATTATTTGCAATAGCTTATAATAACCAAGATGATTGGTTTAATTAAAATAGGTGTGTCAAGAAATGTTTATTTGTCTTTTGGTGTGCATTGGGCACAAAAAGTTTGGAAGCCACTGTCTAAGGGAAAATGTAATTAAGAGGTATCGTGCAATTTCCTCCAGTTAGGCCTGATAATTACTTTGAGATTAAACACAAGGTTCTCGAGTTTTTTTAACGTAGGGTTGCGAGAGATTTTGAGATCTTATGTCAATTTATAACGTATATATTAGAAAATCGTATTTCAGTTTGGAAAATTATTTTTACAAAAAAGAAAGATTTATCGATCAACGTAATTTCCACACAAGAAGGAGATGGAGGTGTCTCTGAGGCAACTTCTGTCTGAGAGTGACCAACTACATGGGAGGGAAACTCGTCAACCGAAGACAGCAGAGAGCCAAAGATACAGCATTGAAAAAAATATTCTAGATTTTCTTGAGACAACTTTAACCGTCTTTTCTTGTAATCTTTAAAATTATTCTTTAACTCTCAAATGTTTAGAGATTACTTCATACTTATATGTTCTCTTCTCAAGAATGAAATAATAATGATAACAGCTGTGAAAATAAAAATAAAACATATTTTCACATAGCAACTAAAAAAATTCACTATATGATTTTTTTTTTTGGGGAAATGAGTTACTTCCATAAAGAGAAGAAAATTCTACATTAAAAATAGCATTAGAGTAGGGGAAATAATATAATTATATTGAAATTCACATATATTTATTTGAGTATAAATTTTGAAAACAATGCACACCAAAGATAGGCGAGAATGCTTACATCAGAAGGGAGAAGTTAAAACCACAACGATCTATTAAATAATGAAGAAAAAGAAAGAAAATCACATTTAACAGCCGTTTTTCCTTTTTTAATAGCTAAACTCAGTTTTTTCTTTGCACATAACCCTTGATTAATTATACTTCATGACTCGCCCAAATATATATATATGTTGCGCCTTGCCTAATTTATTTTCTTAATCATAAACAATTTATACCAGCCCCAAGAAAAGCCATGGAATCGACGTAGCTCATGGACAACGCGCTCGGGGGGAAACTATTTGGCTGAATTCAATGTGCGTAGGTTCAAGGAATACTAAAAAACAACTGGAAGTGCGTCTTAAAGTCGAACTCACTTTTTTTCTACACGAGGAGGCTGACATATTCTTCCTTTGTTTTTATAAATTATAATAAAGGAAAACTTGGTTCACCAAAGTTAATGATTTTTTTTTGTTATTACTTAATTACTAATGGAGTGCAAGTGTTCTGCTCCTGGATGCAAGCAGGGCTATGGCAGCATTACTAAGGATCCGGATGTGAGCTTTCCCAAATTTATCATGAAGGAATCCAAAATTCTTCCAAATGGCTAGGGTCATCCCCAGAGATACGATTTACTAGACACCAACAGCGAATTCAATACTAAACAGTCTGCATTTTAAAGTGACGGATTTGATTACTGAATCTTTAGATCCATCCTGTGATAAAGGAAAATCACTCCAAAGAAGGTAAGCAATGCTCCTCAATACTATGAATATTGCTTGTGAATATCTGAGACGGCTCATTCTTTGCTAAATTTCTTTAAAAATATTTTTAGAAACACTGTCCAATCCTTGTCAAATGTGTAGACAACAAAGTTATAGCATAATTCAGAAGCATTCCCTTCAAATTCTAAATTATGCACTTTAATATAATATTGCAATTTTTTCCTTTGTAATCTTAGTAATCAGTAATACTTATAAATTATATATATTCACAGGTGGTTGAAAGAGGAAGTCATCCCATCCAAGTGGCCGAATCTGGCAAGTTACTTCTCATCACAATTGCCACCTCCAAGATCAACACAGTCATCAACTAGCACCAATAGAGTGCATTTGGAGAATGAAAGACAAGAAGCTATGGAGTATGCAATGTTTATGAAAGAGACCGTTCTTTCAGCACAATATCTCTAGTGTCAAACTTGCAGATGCCATTTTCCATGAGTCCACCATGGAAGGCACTCAAGTTCTACTCCAATGGGAAAACAGAAATAGAAACTGCTGAGTTTGCTGAGTACGTGAGAAACCACTGAATATAAAACAACACAAGTTGGGTGCATGAGGAGGGATGAACTCAGAAAACCCCTTTCAAGAAACAACAGGATGAATGTGGGGTTCCTCAGGAGTTTGCAATATTTCTAGATGAATGGTAGAGAAGTGGATCAAGAGGTCTGACTGATGAGACATTTCTTGCAACCAAACATACCTCTTTGGCAATTGCAGATCTGGCAGAGTATCATCTTGAGACTGGAAAATTTGAATATGTTCTCCCAGCAATGTTTCAGACAGACCCTATTGAAAAAAGATTTGGTTGGTAGAGACAGTTAAGGGGGGTAATTATTTCAATAGTGTAAAGCAAATTCTCGTGGCAGTATGGTCACTGGTGAAAATATCCAATTTCGACTTTTCCAAGGTCAAATAACTCCTGGCTGATGATGCTATAACAAAAGCTGAAATCATTCTCACAGATTGGCAACTTTACAAATTGGAGACAGTCACAACCACTGGAAAGATCAAGGCATTGTACTTTGTTGCTGGATATATTGCATTTTCTCTAAACAAAAAAGTCCAATTTACATCATGCAAAAAATGCCTTTGCCTTATATTTGTATAATTACAGCTTTGGGCTGATCAATTAGAGGTTTACCTTATTATTGGATAGAGAGTATGTTCTAGTTGGATACATGCATCAGTTGAAGAAATCTGCCCCCCAAAAAAAAAAATAAAATATATATTAACTGTTAAAAAAATAACTATTAGTGAATTCTTCATCGTTTTATTGTAGGTCATTTCATACCATTAATGAACATCTCCTAACTATAAAACTTTCTTTTCAGGATCTTCCAAAAACAGCAAGGAATAGTATTTTATATTTGTATATCACTATTATTGTTAATACCCTAATGGAAAATTCTAGGGAAAGGAAAATCAAACTTATAAAATAGTTTTATGATTTACAATAACAAGAATGGCATGTTCTTACCAAGAAATAGTTAGCATGGTATATGCATAAAAAAAAAAGATTATTGTTATTACAAAAAAATAACCAAAAGTGAATTCTTCATCGTCTTATCAATCTGCCCATACTAACAATATGAATTGGTTGAATGTACTTAGTTTTTTGTAGGGGAAAACTTTGTATTTAACAAATATCTAAAGGATATTAGTTTCACATTAATATTTTCCTTATTTGACACAATTCACATCTTCAAGTCTACCTATATAAAGCCGAGAAAAGATAAGATTGAGATCCTTAGTTAAAATTATTAACTTGATTTGATGAAATTAAATCCCTTATGTCTGAAAGTTGATCAATATGATATGCAAATTGAGAACATTATGGGGAAATTCCCCCGCTATATAACTTTATCTAGAGGATCTTCAACACCAGCAAGGAATAGTATTTTATATATATCACAATTATTTTTAATACCCTAATGGAAAATTCTACGGAAAGGAAAATCAAACTTTTAAAACGGTTTATGATTTACAACAACAGGAATGACCTGTTGAAGAAATAGTTAGCATGGTACATAAATCAATTTAAGATATCTGCCTCTAAAATAAAAAAATGATTTTAGCTAGTGCAAAAAAGTGAAATTCTTCTCGTCTTATCAATCTGTGATACCTATTTCAACAAAAATAAATTAGTGAATATACTTACTTGTACTTCAGGGAAAATGGTTTATTTAACAAATATCATAAGGATACTACTGAAACGTAAATAGTTTCCTTATTTGACACAATTCAACTTGTTCAAGTCAATCAATACAAGGCCGAAGAAAAAATAATTTCTAAAATCTTATCCTTGAAGTAGATCAATATGATATGCAAATTGAGAACATTATGGGGAAATCTCCCTACTATATAACTTTCTCTAGAGGATCTTATACACCAGCAAGGAATAGTATTTATACTGTCGGATAGTTATCACAATCATTATCCAAAAACTTGCTATGTCTGCACATCTCTAAAAATATATAACTATGATATGACCTTAAATCAGGAAAATAATAAAAGTAAATACTCAAGTACCGTTAGTTATTATAATACCTTAAGCTATAAATGAACTTCTTAGAAACTTATGTAGAAGTGAGATACGTTCAAGTCTTTTAGAAAGGATCAGAAATTCCTATTATGTCTACAGTTTTGTTTACACTATGTGTAGTCATATTCTAGAATCACTTTACTTTTAGTTGAGGGTATTATTATAGTTTTTAATAGGTAATAGTAATTGAGTATTTACCCAATATTTTATCCAATATCCCATGAAAAACCATCAACAACTTGCAAATCTGGTCACTGTTTTTCTGCCTAGATTCTTAAAATATCGATAAACTTAACAACGTTGTGGTGAAGAATTCTGCGTTGCTTACTGGAGATAAAATATTTGCCATCACCAATACAAAAACAAAAATATTACCAAACTGAAAATGCTTCAAAGTCATGTTTAGAATATTCGGATCTGTGTAGCCAGAGCCAAGAAGAAATCATCATATTATGCAAAATTATGGCAAGAATGGAAACTATTTAAAGAATGACTTAGCATTTAAAAAAAAGGTGAATGGAATAAAGAACTTTAAGCCACATTTAAAGAATCTAAGTAAGAAATAATAGAAGTAATCAATAAACGGCTGTAAATATTTAATCCTGAGAGGAGAACATGTCTGAGAACGTATTGGCCCAAAAAAGTATAGGATACTTCTTGTTCTAAAAACACTATGAATGCATCACCACGAAGCTGAAATGTTGTGAAAATGGTTGAAAAATTACTGACTTCCACTGTCTATCATATACAGAAAGGTATGTTGCTGTTTAGGGCAAAATGATCGCAGTAGTAAAGAACATGGAAAACAAAAATACTTCAATTAAGGATGCAATAACCTAATTGTCATAAAAGATCATAAGCCACTGATAAAGGTATTAGGTGATATAACGTTGGATGAGATTACAAACTCTCAAACTAAAATGAAGATCTATTATGGGGAAATTCGTAATCGAATATGTGAATGGTAAAGACAACTGAGCTGAACATGGGACGCAATATCAAGACGTCCATCAAATCCACCAGAATATGACCTGTAAATACAACAAACCACATCGTCGACAAAAGTTTTAATCGAACCATGTAGACTGGTTTGAGATAAAGAACCACACAAGTAAAGATGAAACTCTACAAATGCTCATTAATCTAATGAATATTGAATTCCCTGAGAAAAAATACCACATGCCCAATGTTAAAATAAGTTTTGGAATGTACAATATAGTATGCATCAAAATGATAAAGCAGGCAGCTTAAAGAATAAAATCCTACACTCTACTCACCAAAGAGCCACAGCAGGAGCGCCAGAACCATAAGGCCTATTAACTCCCCCACTTTTAAGTAATTTTTATAGTACTAGCAATAAAAAATCCCTCTTTGAAATTTATTTGTTTTTTTTGTTCTTTAGGAAAAAAGTAGAATGAAAAATCCTAGTCACAGCCCATAAAAACCGCAGGTGACGTCATCATTATATAATTTGGTTCTTTCCACTTGGAAACAACTTCTGGCACCAGTGTGCCGCAGGGATGCTAGAAAAACGACGTAAAGATGTTTTCTGCTCAGGAATATTCAAGGGCATTAACGGAGAACGTCTTTAAACGGGTTTCCTTTTGATCATTCGCTTTCAGATTACATCAGGAACATTCACATGTTTTTTTTTTTTAGGGGGGGAGAGAGTGGATAATTGTAAATAAAAGTTAATCCTTCTCAACCTAACAACCTCTTGTAGTAACCTTTATAAGTAAGTAATATTGTAATATTTGATTGAGCAACGTAGGCATAAAATATGTAGCAATTTCAGATCATAACGTTAGGTACATACAGAAGGAAAAGGGGCCATAGATTCAAATCTATTCATAAGAGCAATTCCTGATCATTTGAGCCATTGTTTGTCTCTTTTTTATAAAACAGGTTTAAATGGTATTCGATGGCCTCAAACAATAAAAATATGTGATAAAAACGAAAAATAAGTAAATGGTGTATGGACGTTGTTACATTGATAGAACTTGGATCATTAAAAGGGACAGTAGACTATCAAAATAAACCTATAATTTTTAACTAAGGTACCTATTTATTATTATTTTTAAATACGGAAGTAGTGCCGTTTGTTATTGTGTGTGAAAACTTTGAAAATAAACAAAAGAATATAATAATAGTATTTAAGTCCTACACGGGGTTAAAAATGTACTCTGTATTTGACAGTAAGTTATCGATTGTCAAGTTATGAACAATGGGGAATGAGCATTAATTACTTATATTCGTTTATAAGCAAAGCGACATAGAGTGGTGCCGTTTTGTACCCTCTATATTATTCACATAGAGGGCACTGACAAAATTATTCTGAGCATGCGCCATTTTTAAACAACCTTAGGTTTTATAATCAAGCACGGGGCCATACAAGTACCCCCGATCCCCCTCTAATAACAATATTTATTCTAATAAAATGCATTTATATTAAGAGACCGAGCATGTGTCTCTTTTAAATTACAGTTATTGACCCATATACATTATTATATTGTTACGATCCGTTTTGACTACTTCAAATGCAATGCCCCTACAAGGAGTCAATAAAAACAATTTGTTCATAGAAATGGACGATAATTTGGAGAAAAGAATACATATATATGAAAAAGGGATCCCAATTTATCATATCTAGCCAGTAGAAAATTAGGCTATTAATTCAAATTTCAAAAAATTAAATTAAATTTTTGTAGAGACCGAACAAAAGCTTCTCAATATTTCTTACTTAAAGGTTTTATGGTCGAACTATATTTTTTGGTGAAAATCGTATGGATTATAAGTAATATGGATAACATTATTTACAATCATACGCAATAAATGAATAGTGCTGCTGACGTGTGAGTTCAGGAAAGACTTACAAGCTTAATTTAGTCCACATTAAATAAAATGAATTCAATATATCGTTGGGACAAAACATTATTAAAAGGATGATGGGCGTATTCCATCCGCAAGAGTTTCATGATCAAAGAATCCAATAATTATCGAATAGAGATAAAAAGGGGAGGACTTCAACAGTTTAATTAAGTTTTAATTATATCGTTTGGGAGAATGGACATTCTTCCCGAGTGTTCTTCCATCTCTGTTTGTAAAACATATTATCAGTATGTATTACTATATTATATTTGGACAATCCAACTATCGAGTTATCAAAAAAGATCAACAAGGACCCCCTCTAACATCCAAAAATACATTGTCCGCCTCATGTTGTATAGGTGTATTGCTAGACCTCAAAGTAGTTTAAACTCCATAGCTGTTGGGTTTCTAAGCATCATTACACCCCCACAACCGGATTGTGCAGGTGACACTTCCCTGAGCATAAAAAACCCTTCTAATACCTCAAAATAAGGCTCGTCCTACGGGTAGTGCAAATAAAGTGCTGGACCCCGAGGCAGTTTAATTTAAACACTGCCACGTTTCCAAGCATCAATGACCCTTGTAATTTCCTATAATACACCTCAACCATGTGTAGGTGAACTACTGTAACCCAATGCAGGTAAAATTTATCCAGCGCCGTTGCTAGAGCATTGAGGGCCCCTCTAATATTCCAAAATAGGTACTTTGAAGCTCAGGGAGGTGGTAGCGGAGAAATTTAAGCTGCCTCGGGGCCCAACCGTTCACCTTTGCAACTTGTGAGTCGGAGTTTATTATAGCATATTGTAATATGTCATTGTTTCTTAGAAGTGTCTCAGCACAATAGTTTAAACTGTCTGTGGGCCCAACACATCGACATAATTATATTATTATTCAGGCTAAGATTGGCTCACATAGCCTACTAACTCATTTGATAGGTTATTTGAGCACAATACATAACTATTATGCAACAAGCTTCTGATTGTAAAAGCTTTTTAGATTAACTAAGTAGCTAATTAGTGGGAATTAAATCAAGTTACTTTTTTTTTGCTAACAATGTAGTTCATATTATCAAAGCAAGAAAATCTGGAAAACATCATTTATTCTGTGGAGGCAAGGCAAAAAACGGGAAAACATGTGGATAATAGGTTTTTTTTACAAACAAAGGGCAGCATTGTTTTGACTCTAGATGGAATTTGCAGGAGTGCTTTGCCGTAGGGTAATTTTACTGGAAATATGGGGAGTTTCCCCATGCATTATTTAAGTCGGACAAAATAGGACATTTGGTTGAAAATTGTGATTTTTTATAAAATAACTACAAAAAATTTGAATAAGCTAAAAATATTTGATTTTACCCTTCTTTTTTAATTTTTTTTTTTACTCCACCAATAAAAATCCTAGCAAAGACACGGTCGAACCCACTCCCTCATTTTTATTTTATATATTTAACAAGTAAATTAAAATAATTGGCCCCCTCCCGCTACAAATTTTCAAAGTATTGTCCTCTCCCCCCTATATAAAATAAACTTCAAACTTGGAGGGAGAGATTACGTACAAAACTGAGATCAGATTTGATTAACAAAGTTACTCCATTTTATACGACAACAAATATCAAAACTCGTTGTTATAAAAAGAACCAACCGCGGAGATGGAATTGATCTTCAAAAGCAAGAGATCGTACATTTAAAATGAGACACCACTACGGCTTGGAGAAAAAGTCATAAAGATTTATACATATTTTTTTATTGGTGACTTTTTTTAAGTCTTCAAACCGGTTGCTTCTTGGCTCATAATACTTTTTTCTAATAAAAAAAAGTGACACAAAGCACACGAAAAAGTCACAGAATACTCTGTCTGTTTCATTTACATCTCCATGTTGATAAGGTAAGAGAGAGAGATTCTTTGTCTTTAAGAAGTGGACCTTATAAATATGTATTGATTTAGTTAGTTATATAAATTATTTAGTAGATAGCATTAATACAATTCCTAGGTTGGCCTTAAATAATTTAACATTCCCAATAAACTTTACATAATTAGTCATTTTAGTATGTGATATTTTATGTATTTGTCAAAGAGAATCATGTCTAGTCTGTTTGTATGAACATGAAGATTCCTCATTTATCCTCAGGGACATCGGCAGGGTGGAGGGATGTAGCCCCTCAAAATTATGTAATTTTTGCTTTTGACTAGAAAATTAAATATTGGAATTTTTTTTTTCCAAAAAATTTAATTTAATTTTTGAATTTTTTTTATATAAAAAATAATTTTTTCTGAAATGCTATGTATCTTTGAAATTTCTATCCAAAAAGTTTAATATTGGAATTCTTTTTGAAAATTTTTATATTACAAATTTTATTTTTGAAACTTTTTTCCAAATAATTTAATATTTCGAAAAGTTTTAATTTTGGATTTTTTTTCACAAAAAAATCCAAAATTAAATCGCTCCCATACTAATATTCTATAATTATATTGGACCTTAGTCAGACTTTATAATTTAGAAACGAAGATTTAAAAACAAAGTAAAGATGTCCTTTCTGACCTTACCCGTTATACTCTTAGCGTAAGATTCTACATATTGTGAATGAATTGTAATTCAATTTGAATTATATAATGTTAAGTCATTTAAGATTATTTCCATAAAGAGCTGTTCACTTCTACGCTAATGGAATATTCCAAAGTTCAATGATTGCTCAATACTTAGTCTGTTACTACATTTCCTTATCTTCAAATCCTTTATTCCTTTATTTTTTTCTTTAAGAAGGAAATAATACTAAACAGTATCAAAGGTATTTAGTTTATACTATTCTGCTTGTACATGAATATTGGTTGGAGTTGCTGGTAAGTAATATTTCCTGGAGATTAGCACATAGGTACTTTCAAACTGTTAATAACCTTTATATAGGGAGGAGGCCCGATAGGATATTTGAGCTGGAGCAAGCATTTAAAGGACTCCCAACAAAGGAGCGTCCGCAAGGGGGTGTCTGGAGGGGCTGCAGCCCCCTCCAATTAAGGAATTTTTGCTTTTTACTAGAATCCTTTTTATCATTATGGGAAATTATGCAGTATAGCAAAAAATTTAATAACATAATTTTGTTTGAACACCTATGAATTTTTTTTCACAAAAAGTTTACATTTGAAAAAAAAAATTCCGAATATTTTATATTTGGAATTTAATTTTTGAAATTTTTTCCAAAACTTTAATTTTTTGTGGATAGCTATGAATTTTGAAATTTATTTATTATTAGTTTGTTTTGTTTTTTTTTGAAAAAGAAAAAAAAAATTGTGACAAGCTGTGGATTTTTGAAAAAAATTTGATTTTTTTTTTAATAGCTGTGAATTTTTGAAAAAAAAATCCAAAAACAAACCACTTTCCCTAAAATAAAGTCCTGCGGACGCCCCTACAACATAATTTTTTATAAAAATTGGTGTTTTAGACAAATTAGAGAGGCAAGGAATTCTAGATGCATGGTAGTCTATCGATTTTATTTTCCCCACCCTAGATTAATAAATCTTCTTCTTAAATATACTGAATACATTTACAGTTTTTAGTATATAATTTGTAATGAGATAATTTTTCGTTTGTAATTCTTTGGAAATAAACATATTCAACGATATTTAGTATGTAATGAGTTTTTTGTTTAAAATATTAATCATTTTAAAATTTTCTATCTAAAATAGTTGTTAAGATTAAAATTTGCAATAAAACAAATTTGTACAAGTTTTTTTTTTTGCTCCAATGGGTATATTGAGATTTTAGAACTGTTAATTCCAATATATTCAGTCCCCATATTACTTATATATATATTATTGTAGACATAAAAGAAAAATTGACTCATGGGAATAGGAAAATGCCGTCTTGTTTCAAGACCATAATTTGATTTCTAAAAAAGAGAACTTATGGAGCAATAAAGTAGGTCTTAATTATTTCCAAACAAATGGGTGGAATCCCATCCGACAAATTTGTGTAAAAAGAAAATATCTTAAAAATGGCAAAGCATCTCTGTCAAGTCAAAAATTGCCAATATATATTTATATCTGGAAAATCTTTGCTCTTAATTTTCTTAGTTCTTTGATTATTTTTTAATCTCTCCGAAATGGGAAAAAATTAGTTTTTTTAAATAACACCAAACTACTTAAAATATATATCTGGCCGTTTTTGTATAATTTTTTGGGTTTTAAGGGAGGGGGATAATACTTAGAAATTAATAAATTTAAGAAGCTTGCTAGCTTTCCTGAAATATCTATTCTATCCAGTCCAGATATGAAAAGCAAGCAATATGCTGAGTTGTGGAGTCCTATTTTGTATACAGTGCGCCATCAAGTATCCGTAAATGTGCTCTGACTATATAATGTTTGAGAAGAACTGCTGCAAAGGAAATATGTATAAAATAGCTTTTTCGTTGTTTCCCTCCGAAAATCGATATAAGTCGTTCATCTTAATATGTACGTACACTTTTTTTAGGTATCATGTGATGATAGACATATTTGCATTACCCAAATTGTCAAACTGATCATGTCTTGTGAGAACATTTCCATCATATGAATGGACCTATAATGAAAAACGTGTTTTTGATATGTTGTTCCTTTGACTATTTATAGAATAGGATGAATGATTTCTACTTTCTTCGATCCTCCTGAGCATACAACATTTAAAAAAAAAAGAGTATATCCTGGTAACCTGCAAGACATTAGAGTTCTTATCAATTATTTCTCGCTATTTCAAAAATTCAAACGTATTAGGCATAGTCGATGGACAAAAATAAATTAAAGAGCGACGAAGCTTTTATTGAGGGGGTTGTTATTGACTCGAAATGACGTCAGTTTGTTCATTGAAAATCTGTATTTATAATGATACTATGATAATCTATATATATTTTTTTCATTCTTGATTTTCCAAGAACATATAAGACTATTTATTAATTATATATCATACAACAGTTGACGCGATATTCCTCAAGCAATATATAATTATGTATGATATTAACGAGCTAGAACCAGTATAGTTTTTTAGTGATATCTTTCTTTCGATATATAATCGATCGAAGTTGCCAATATATACTTTTCTTTTTGATTTACACAATTTTCGTATAACTAATTATGCTCCTATATTGGGAACACGTTAAAATTAACATAATTAATTTATCCCTCTGGAGGACTGAGTAGTATTTGGAAAAAAAAAAGAAAAGTGATACAAAATAAGGATATGAAATACATCTTGTTTATGATACATTTGTACGAGACTATTCTATTTTATTATCATTTAAAGTGCAACATCATATGTGCTTACTTAGGGCAAAGCTCAAAATTGACATTTTGTCCCGAACAAAGAAAAAAAAAAGAAGAGGCTTAATGCAGGTTTCCTTGTCAACTCTTTATATTCTCTTTAAGTAGTAATGATATTCATAACTTACAAGAAGCGTCCAAAGAGAGGGGAAAGTTATGGAACATTTGACAAGAGTTTGAAAGCCGTATTTTGTTCATTTTGCGATAGTTATTGTAAAAAACTGCACCATGTTGCATAGGTGACTTATTGTCTATTGTAATATGTACTATATGTACACATTTACATGTAATCTCAGTTTATTGTCCTTAGAGATAACATACTTTATAGAGCAGGACATTAGTTCATCTCCCCCAGATACATGATCTCCTAAATTGAAGGTCAAACAATTAACATAATGTCACTGAAAAATATCGGAAATACAGAATGGACTGCTCAGTGCTTATAGGGATTAATAATGCATTTACTGTAGTAACTATGTTTTCCTCGTTTCAAACCCTCACGATACAAATTTTTTGGCAGCCAAGTCTAAATATGACGTAGGTTTATACGTATTTACTTATACTTTTCTACGCATTCCTCCCGTCCTGAACATAGTCCTACTATAACTGCCTATGAATGATAATTGATAGAACTGGTGTAGTGGTCACTGTGGATCAGAGTTGACGTATTTTATTGGCTGCCTTTGTTCGTTTGTTTCTACGTATATGACCTTGTTCATTAGTTTGTAATAAATTTGTTTTTGATCTAAGATTCTTTCTTTTTTATAATCCATTTTACTATTTAAATATTAAATCAAATATTTCAGTCGTAGTTTTCACGAGCCTACGCTTTGAAAAGTGACCTAAAGTATTATGGGTTTGCTGTTCTTCCTTCAAGCTACAATGTACTTCTTTTAACTAAATTACCGATATAATTCTGATATAACTAGTTTTATATTGTTTTTTATCCTTCCCTGAGTGAATAAATTATCCTTATAAATAAATAATACATATTCACAAAAAAAAAATAAAAAAAATCCTTCTTTCAATGGGTTACAGTATGAGTTATTACTCTGAGAGGATTTATTTTTATGATCAATTATATGTAAATAACTTCGCTACAAACTTAAATACGAGTATGTTGTTTTTTCTTTCTTCCCTACTTTCGAAGAGGAAAGATAAAAAGAAATAAATAGTTTAGGCGCTCGTTCGTTTCTTAGATATAATAGTGAGAGTTTAAAGAGTTGCAAACTTATTAACAGATTGTACTTAACAGTACAGCTCAATATCTGCTCATGTATGCGACCATCACCTATAACTTCTCATAATTATCACTAAAATCACCTTATAGACTCTACGACACCTCCTCCCACTCCTTTCTCTCAAATGTCATCCTTAAAAAATGAAAAAATCTCTGCCGAAGTGCAAGTAGATAAATCCTCCAGCAACGCTTCCAATGCAGCCTCTACTCCTCAACAGTTCAATCAAACCCATCTCGCAGTTCAATTACTGACCGCTGGCACTGCGGCTTGTATTGCTGATACTATTACATTTCCTTTGGACACTGTTAAAGTTCGACTGCAGGTGAGTTTTTCATTGGATACAAATATATTCAATTTTTTTATTACAAAACAAAATATATGTGCAAACTTACATAGATTCAAGGAGAGGGCCAAGTTGGAAAAATTAATTCTGGAGTCTTTGAAACTCTTCGTGGAATTGTAAAAACAGAAGGCGTACGGTAAGATCAGATTCTTACAGAGGTTTATCATGTACAATGTTATTCATCAATGCCTCAAGTCTCCCTTCCCTTCAAATTAATTATTTTTATATGTGTAAACCAAGATATATTTTTTAGACCACTTTACAATGGACTCGTTCCTGGGTTGCAAAGGCAAATGGCATTTTCGGGAATACGTCTCGGATCCTACGAATCCGTTAAGCAGTTTTATATTGATCAATCTGGATGTAAAATCAATTATATCTCTATCATTCTTATGCTTTCCGTTTCATTTCTTTTTCGCACTATGATTTAGTTAAGTCTGGAATTGGATTACTTGCTGTGAGAATTGCTGCTGGAGCCACCACTGGTACTCTTGCTATTCTAAGTGCTCAGCCCACTGATGTTGTTAAAATCCGAATGCAGGCTGAAACTCGCAGACCAGGAGAGGCTAAAAGATACACTGGCGTTATGAACGCATACACAACCATTGGCAAAACAGAGGGTTTCAAAGGGCTTTACAGAGGTAATATAACATACAAAAAATATACATACGAGTTTATTTACCCTCGAGAGAAGTAAACTTTCCTTTTCTTTCTTTCTTTTAATGCAGGAACCATGCCCAATATTGCCCGGAATTGTATTATCAATATAAGTGAAATAGTCGTCTATGACATAATGAAAGAAACACTCATGACGTCATTTAACATGAAAGATGGAGTACCATGTCACTTCACAGCAGCTGTTATGGCTGGATTTGCCGCTACTTTAATGGCTTCTCCGGTTGATGTCATCAAAACAAGGTCGTCGCAAGAGGGCCAAAATTTTTAAACACAATTACTAATAATTTTCTATTTTTTTTGCTCCAGGTTCATGAACAGTCCAGAGGGGAAATATCGTGGAGTAATTCATTGTGCATATGAAACAGGTCGTAATGAAGGGATCTCAGCATACTACAAGGGTTTTAATGCTTCCTTCAGTAGACTTGTAACCTGGAACATTTTCCTTTGGCTTGTATTTGAACAAATGAAAAAAAGAATAATGACTTATAATGAGTCATAACCAATCTCACCCTCATAAAGCTAGTTTCATCAATTTCAATCATCACAATTAACTTACTTCTGGACATATACATGTATGGAGTATCTAAAGACCCCTGAATACTATGGCAACACGTACTAGAAGCTTTTCTTGGGTCAAAGTTTAAATGTATCGATTGATACGAGTACCTGATTATTATTAACCGTTGGCTTATGATTTTTATACAAATCTATCAAAGGTTGAAGAAAGAATCTTCTAACCTCCATTCTTTAAAAATTGTAACGTTGAATTAATTTTGATATTGACTTGATGAAGGAGCAAATCTTTTTATACAATTACAGATACACATATTCATACTTTTAAATTCTGTTTATTTCTTAGCATTTATGAATTTATAAACATTTTTGTAATGATAAATATAGACTTTGTCGTCATTTATTATAAAAATAAAGTATAAATTAAAATACTCAAATATTAGATGAGTTGAGTAAAAAAATAATTGTCTTTTTATTTTGCATAAATATATGTATAAAAATCAGCAAATATGTATATGAGTATATCCAACAATTAATAATTATCAAAGAACTTTTTAACCTAGAAAAGCAAAGGACTCCGACCTTTTTTTATAAGTTCAAATTAATGTATTCTTTGAGAAATTTAAAATATATGTTACTTCGTTTAGCACCATAACTACAGAAGGGCATTAAGGAACTGCGCCCATCCAAAACGATACTTGTGCTTCCAACTGAAATATAAACATAATATTAACAATATTCTAATAAAAATCCAAAATTTTGATATGATTCTAAATTACTTTGACCACAGGGAGGTGAAATAATAACATAAATAGTATTTTTAAAAGCCTTAACGAATAATTTTATATTTTGAACTTTTATAACGAAACATATAACGTCTCAAGCTAGTAAACTAGAAACGAAAATTCCTAGTCATTACCCTGAGCTCCTCCGAAAATGGAGTACTCATCCTTGGATAAACATATAGTTACGGGACTGACTTTATTTGATTTAAAAATATGTGGTATAATAAAAAAATAAATAAATATACACTTGAAAAAATGTTCAATATATTCAGTGTCAGGCTTTGAATGCATCATTATAACGCTAATCCGCACATAATCCTCATTTACTATCAAAACTTAATTCAATATGCATGCATCACTAAATAATATCTAATATATTTCAGATACAAATAATTTAGTCTCTCTATCTAAACATACATGTAATTACTAATAAAAATTATAAATCTATGTGATAACTCTAATATAAATTCCTAACACATATTTTTTCTAAATGAACTAACTACACTTTGGTACTACATCTATTTATTCATGGTATCCATCCGTGTTTCCAATCTATAGAAATGAAAATAAAGGACGCAAATCCATGATTTATATGCCATCAGCTGATTTGTGTCTCTTCTATTTCCTTATTATAAAGTATGATAGACTCCGCTAGAGCAGCAATATTTCCAGAGCCAAAGCCTCGAGCTCCCTTCCGCTGTAATACTTCAATGAAAAAAGTGTCTTCCTTGAAAAGCGGTTTTGTGAAAATTTGAATTAAAAACTTATCGAAGTTCTTCTCATTACTATTCTGACTTGTCTCTTTTTCAATGTCCGCTTCAGAGTCAATAAGTAGACCCAGTTTGCTGAATGTATCCAAATCCTCTCCTGATTGTTTTATTTCTATAATTTTGGATGGCTAAAAATAATCAATTGAAGGAAAGTTAGATGCATAGATGTTTTAAAAAACATATATTTCTTACAAGCTGATAGTACGTTGGTGGGGGTTTTTGAAAGTTGCAACCATTTTTTATCATTTTACTAACCACATTGGATATTTTACTTCGTACAGCAAGGCCCACATGCTGAATACCGGGTCCGTCATTATTGTTGAGAAACTTTTGTACATGACTATTGCTATTTTCCTCTAATGGTTCTGCTAATACTAACATAACAGAAGAAGATTTGGTGTTAGGGTCACGAACCCCTACTTCTCGACAACTCCAAGACGTTAACCATTCCCCAACCATGAGTCGTAAACCCACATGATCATTTATTTCAACACCTTTACTTTCTAATTCGTTGGGCTGAACAAAGAATCTCTTCATCCCCAAGTACTTTGTGTACCAGTCAATGACTTTAAGGGATTCCCCCTTGGGAACAACATATGTGACATGATCAATGTAAGGGTCAACTACTGCTTCGTTATCCCTATAAATAAAGGCATATAAGAATGAATCATATTGATTAAGGGAAAATGTAATGAAAATTACACAGAGTGAATTGACTCCATCCTCTCTTTTTTGATTGGATGAAACCCTGGAAGGGAGTCCCTGAATCTTTGTTCCATAATGACATGAATGACATTTTCACATGGTGCTTTAATAATCACATATTTAAAGACGTCTTGGGATGAATCCACTAGGATCCTATCAGAGGATCTCAACCGTTGTACAACAGCTTCAAAATCGCTAACAGAAAGTACCACATTGAATACAGAATCACGGCAGTGTGAATAGCGGCAGCAAAACAAAGTGGGATAACCCTTAATGGTATCTTGGCGTCTTTGTTTCTACAAGACAGTACATAAGAAGGGAAATAGTCTTTTTAAAAATGGTGCAAGACATTCAGTGTATTGCACCATTCATGAAATATGTGCATAGTACATAATTTCTAATAAATGTAACTCACTTCAGATGGACCGGCTCGTCTTTGAGTCAATAAAAGTCGAGTATCTCCAAGTGCAAGGAGTCGTTGCACAACGAGTTCATTGACTCTCTCAGCAATCACTCTATATCCAAAATGAGACTCTAACAGCCTTTCCGTACACTCTATGTCAGTTACACACCACTCCAAGTGATTGATACACCACATGTCATCAACGACATTGACTTCTCAGCCATCTAACGCCCCCTATACTCAATTTTTTAAGTCCTGCTCAGAATTACACACACTCCTTAGCGCTCATTTTCTTTTACATTTATTAGCAGCTTATACAACATACTAGCATAGGTGTTTTTCACACATCCATATGATAAGTTCCTGTCCTTGGTAAATATGCTAAGATATATATGTTTTATATATTACATGAGTCTCATATTTATGTAAAGCATGAATCTCATTTCTTAGATTATCTCTTAGAGCGAAAGTCGTTTTTCTAATAAATAAACAAATAACTTATATAATATTTTTTTCTGTCTGTTAACTGAGGCTTTATCTATGTAAGTTACGTTGTATAATGTATTGATTCCCAACCTTTTTCATCACGATAGAGTCCCTAGCCTATTGGGGGGCGAGCAGATTTGAATGTTTTGTTAGTTTGCTTATGTCTTATTCACTATTCCACTAACAAACAATAAAGAAAATCTTATGAAGGTGTTGAAATAAATGATTTATCAAATTATAGGCTGTTGAAGTTGTTATGACAAAGACTAATATATTTTTTTACTGAAAGCTTAGGTATTCAGCATTTATCTGACCATGATAACTTTTTAATTATTACGAATAAAAAGATAATAATCTTGTCAATCTTCATAATATAACCAAGATGATCTGGATTGACCACAATTTACAAATGGCATACCTAGATAACGAGCTAAAAATCCAAATTCAAATTTGAAAAAGGTGAAAATAAAAGCTATACACCAATTGGCGAAACAAAAATTAACTGTTTCATATTTGTCCAAATATAATTGGCTACGTGATAACTTTTTTCGCCCGCTAAAGGCGTCAGTTATACTTGAATACTAATCTATAACTAACTCATGAATTAACCTTTTTAAGTGAATTAACAATGTGAATTATCATGTGAATAGAATAAAAAGTTGTATCAGTCATGAGGGAAGATGATGGCATCTTATCTTACTTTATCTCTGGGTAAGGTAAACAGCGACCTCTTGCGTTGAAAAATATGACAAATAATCTACTCAAGCTAATGCTAGGCGCGTTTTGTCACTTTGTTTTATAGCTTTGGATAAAACCATACAGGGTTATAACTTAAGTCCTGAAATAAACTTATAAAATTAAAGTGTATGTGGTACTTCTGTTACTTTTTAGAAACCTATCGAAAAAAAAAAAAAATGAAAAGTCTCAATTCCATCTATAATATGTTTAATGAAGAATTGAAGCCACACGTCAACCTATCATCAATTTATACGAGTAAGGGAATTCAAATTATGAAATCGTAAAATCCCTTAAATATTTGAATATAAAACCTGTTTTTTTTTGGAACATTTAAACGCTATAAAGAAATATCGTTACGGATAACTAAAGTCCAAAAAGACTTCCAAAGTGATCAAGGCCATCCGGGAGTCGATTTGAAGAAATCCTGTACGGACTCAAAGGGAGAAAGGATATGGTATTTTTCAGCCAAGGGTTTCCAAAATTATTAAGGTGATCTTAAGATGTATGAGCATTGTCCATTGTTAGCAGAAGCGTCATTTCTTCACTACAGACACAAAACGAAATAGAATAGAAAAAGGCAAGATTCTTCTTAATGTCATTTGAAATGGCATGCTTACAAATCTCATTGCCAGTGATGATACATATTTCGCGATCCAAACTACATTTAATCCCCAAAATGACCATGCCACATTGCTTCAATACCCACAGCAACAAGAACCCACTATCAGCGTCAGAAGCACGTAGGAGTTATGGTTTAACTTCTGGATGTGAAGATACAAAGTTTCCACTTATTTTCATTCAACAAGGGATCAAACTCAATTCAGAGATATGCCAACAGCTGATATTGGAACTGACATGGTTGCCTTGGGTTCAAGAGGTATTCCAAGGGAAGAAATATACCTTTACTCCAGATAGAGCACTATCACATCACTCAAGGCCCAGATAAAAATCCCTAGGATTTTTCATATTGGCTATTAATCGAACAAAGGTGAATTGTATGGATCATCCAAATATTAACTAATTGAAGGATGATTTGGTGAAGGAATGGAATATTATTCCACTAAATACTGTTCGTTCTTGTATAAACGCTGTCTTGAGAAGATTGCAAAATATTATTGTTGTAAAAGCTGGCCAAATTGAGTAAAAGTTGTTATGATAATTAATCACACTTTAAAGATAATAAATATGAAATTGAATAAATACAACTTTAAATCTTTAGCTTGAAAGTATTCAACTAGTGAACTTGTTGGCAGTTATGAATAGAAAGTATTGTCAAAGTAGAAATAAACACCTCCCCAATATAAGCTTTCTCTACCCCTCTAAAATTGATAAATTATTATATTATAAAGATGTGAAAATAGGTGGAATTCCGGTCGTCGTAAAAACAACGCCTGAGAAAATGTAATAGAAATACGTTAACACAGGGAGACAATATATTTGTAGACAGAGATCATGATAGTAGACCTTGTCAGCGAATTATGTTAAAATCTTCAATATAGAAATACTGATTAATTAAAAGCACTGAAAATTTACATGTTACCCAAGATTAATAGAAATACAAGGTTAAAATATAATGTAATCCTGCTTCCTAGAATTTTCAATTTGATGTATTCTACCCAATGCAAGGTAGACAGATTTTGACGTCATAGAGAATAACAGCAGTACTCTAACAGTAACAGTCAAGGAGGGCGATGTTTGGCTACTCTTAGTAAAGTTAATTCTCTATGACGTCACTATCAAAAAGCGTGGTGGTAGTCTAACATCAGTCGGAAAAGCGTTATGGGATTTCTTTGTGTTTCTATTAATCTTGATGTTAACATAATACTCTTTAAAAAAAAAAAGGACATTTCTATCGATAAATGAGAGTGACATTCACCAAAAGAGGAGTCTGGAGGAGACAATACTGATTTCAGTACTAATTTTCAGACCTGTTAGTAGTAAGACAGCTATTTTCACTCAAATAAGTTTAAATGTAGCAGAATTGTATTACGTTTATGGGCTTTTTAAAACCACTAACGCATAGAGCCAGTTTGAACCACAAGCATAAGAATACAATTTCTAGTGTATACCTTTTAGACGTTATACACCAATTTATAAATGTATATATTGGCCATTTTATATAAAAAAAGAAACATATTCATTATCTAGGTATGTTACCAAATGGTGATTTACGAAGAGAAAATTTTGCAGAAGGCGTACGCGGAAGTGTAGAAGTGTTTTAGGGATCCCCATAGAAGTGCTGGGGTTTTCATTTCTTAAATAAGAGAAATCAATTTCACTTCATTTATATTTAATGTAATTTTTTTTTAATCTTTAACCTATTTAACCTGTCAAATCTGTGAAAAATACAGATTATATATTTTTATCAGCTGTATGAGCATTGCAATACTCAGAAGCTTTGGAAATACGAAATAAATCCAATGTATTATCTTGGAATTCCAACTCAACAATTGAATGTTATCAGACAATCATCCAATTTGATGATTCTAGAGCTACATTATATTGCCACATTTGGACAAATGTTTTTTTATTGCCGATCAAATTTAAAAACTTTAATTTTATGGATGTATCATTCTTTTAAATTCTTGGATACAAAATCCTGTCATCAATTGTTTGAAAATTATCAAGCAACAAGAATGCAAAACTGATTGACGACCTGTAGAACTTAGAAACAGAGATGGGCTTTAATAAGATGTCCATATTTCTAATACAACTAATTATAGCGAGCTAAAATTTGGCACACCATCTTTCCAAATAAATAAAAGCTTCTCTACCAAAACTATTTCTCAACACTAAATTTTTTTGTTACATTTTAGAATTTAAATTTTTTGACAAATAGACATAATTCAACTATTAGAAAAGACCAATTTTTAATCATTTCATCAAATACATTATATTTTAATGAAATCCATAATTTTAAATAGAGAAAATTATTTAATTTAATTATTGGGACTACCAAAAAAAAAAATTAACAAAAATATTTTTCTTTGACACAAATTTGACAATATAAGCTTTTAGACAAGACCGAAATTTTGTTGACGAGTGTAATTCTTCAATTCTGTGATAGACGACTAGCTTTTTTATCCAACTGCAGTCTCAACTTACAAAAGGAAAATGAACAAAAATTTGAAGAAAAAACCCCACATTAATTATTATACACATTGAACTTATAATTCTATCAAAATAAGTATGAATGTCAGCGTATGAAACGTCTGGAATTATAAGCGAAGGCTCTTGATCGATATAAATTAATATAAAATTGAAAATCGTAAGTAAAATTTTTTTGAGTTCATAATACGCATAGTCAATGGATCAAAATTAATTAAAACAGCTCAAAGGGAAATGCCCTGCATGTTTGTGGTTTTCAAAAAGTGAGCCGTGATACTGAGGAGTGATACTTTGTCTTTATATTTGCTGAGTTGACATGGAATGCGTCTTGTTTTCCTGAAACAAGATGATTGATTTATTTTCTAACAGAAGGAAAAGTATATTTCACATCATAAATAATCCCCTTTTAGCTTTAAAAATAGTTGAGTGAGAGGTTGGGAATCTGATTAATATGAAAGGAGCGATAAATATCGCAATTTATTATATTCAATATTATATTCTTCTAAATTAAGCTCTGGATTTTTCAAATTTTTCTCCTAAAAATTTCATATTTGAAATTTAATTTTATAATTTTTTTTTTAAATATCATTTTTTGTTGTGAAAGCATTGGATTTTTCTGGAAAATTTAATATTTGAATTTTTTTTTTCAAATAATTTAACATTTTATATTCAATTTTATAATTTTTTTTCTAAGAATTTTTTTTTTTAAAATTTTTTTTCCAAAAATTAATTTTTTGGTGAATAACCGTGGGTTTTTGAAATAAATTTAATATTTGAAATTTTTTTCAAATAATTTATTTTGTCAATTTTTTTTATGAGAAAATTAAATTTTTGGTTTTTTTTTTCGAAAAAATTCCACAAACCAAGCCCTTTTCTATAAAAAAAATATATATTTATAGATACTCCTGTGGACGCCCCTGTTTATTGTTATCTAGGTTCCGTAAATGAATACATCAATGTACCAATGTATTTTATCTAGGAGCAGAAACACTTATCTTTTTTTCAACCGTTGAGGTAGAAAAGTTTTTTTCTTCAACTTTTTTGATAATAAATTATATCAAACCAACTTTTTTTTTCTTTCTTTTTGGTTTATACCTGCATACATACACATGAAAAACAAAATAAAACTTTTAATCATTGACAAATCATTCTTTCTAGTTTTTCTTTTAAATAACAGAGCCTTTTTATCATTTGAGTATATCTTTATTTATCTTGACAGAGAGATATTTGACAATACTAAATAGAAATCAAAAATATGAAAATCAGAGAGGCAGAAATAAAGGATTTTATCTGTGTACTTTGAGATAGCCCTGACTCCCATAGCCAGAGTCCTTTTTATGTGTAACTCGAATACGCTCCATGGATTCTTCATCAGTGATGCATTCCTCAGTTGTAGTATTTGAGTTGCTTCTTTTCTCATGTATTATGGGAGTGAGTCCTGGTTGTTCCTCATCGGAGATTTCATCATTCTCTAACAAATCCCCTCCTAGCAAGAGATAATAAATATATTTACAAAGGGCGTCAATATAAACAAAAAATCCAGAAAAGGTAAAAATCTCAAGAATTTTTGTTTAACTAGATACAGGCCCATATTTCATAGACTTATTTGATTGCGGTATGGTGTTTTTACTTAAATTTTTGAGATACCTTAAGATGCACACTAAATTTTTTACTATAGTTTAGAACCTTAACTTTATTTAGGAGACTTATATTTGCCTCAATATGGACTCTTTAAAAAAAAAAAAAGTCAATTTATCATTCTTTTATTGTGAAAATCAATTTCGGCTTTATTAAGTCCGATTGACGCACACCCAAAGGGTTAAAATAATAATTTGTTGATATAAATTGACGATAATTGGTCGAGGAATACAAATGCAATTTTCAGAAAAATCATTCCAGCTTGATTTTATGTTGACGGGCCACATATGTAAAAGATGGCTATTAAAAAAACTTTTTTGTCATTTTAATAATAGACTGGATGACAACAAGGCCGTCCGTCACCAAAGGGGGGGGGGCACACACTCCCTCATGGATTATTGAAGTCTGAAAAATATATATTTGCAATCGGAAATGGTATACTTATTAATTATATAGGTCAACAAAATTTTACTTTTTTAAATTACATATTTGCTTCCAGCACTACTTAAGAAGTTGATCACGAATCTGTAACTAGTTTTTTCAATTCAAATTTGGTTTTTGAGAATTTCTGTCTTAAATTTTTAAGTATTTTACCCTATTTATAGATTGAGTCAATTTTTTAATATAAAAAATCAACTTTCTATTTGAAAAAAAAAATCATATTATATTAAAGTTGGAAAAAATGGAATATCAGTCAGAAAATTTGGAAAAAAATTCAACACGGGGGAGGGGGCTCCATGGCAGTAGTTGTGCGAAAATATATTTTCTTTATTACATTCTACCTAAAAGGGACCTGTTAATGTAATGAGTGTCTAATGTCGATGTCTGTGTAGAAGTACATATATTACAAATTTCTGCAAAAGTTAAAACGCCCCTCGGGACACCTTTATCAGTTACTAAATTAATGCAAAAGAATACGTCTTTGACTGTATTTTATGTTTGTAATATGTTAATTGTTCATATGCAAAATATGTACGTACCCATATATAAGTCTTTTATGCATTTTACATAATACCTTTGTATATCCAAATAGTATTTAATGTCTTGAAATTGCCAACAATATTTGTATGCATTAAAACATTTAATAAAAAAGCAAATAGAATAAAGTCAAAAGTAATTTTGAAATAGGCTATAAATATTCATCAATTTATAATTGTTTAATAATTATCTAAAAAAACAAATTTTATTATATTTTATAAAATTTAAAAAACAATATCCGGAAGATGGCGCAATGTACTAGGCTGTTGTAATAAACAAATAAGTATACAATCTGCTAATAAACAATAATAAACGTATCTATCCTTAGGTGTGTAAACAAACTACTAGTAAGTAAACAACGCTCATGTCTTGGGATGGGATTATTGTAGAGCGCGAGGAGAAGATGAGAGTGAGACTTATGATAATACTGAATTAATACTCAAGTCATAATCAGCTACTTGTTATATGAATTTGAGGAGTAAAAATAAAATACTACCATAAAGAATAGAATCTTCTTCATATAAAATAGCATTAATGAAGGGAAAATATTAAAATTATTTTTAAATCCATACACATTTTTTATATTAAGCTATTTTCAAATATTTTACAGCAAAGAAAGGCTAGAATTGTTCTTTTAGAGGAAGATGTGACCATCAGAATGATTTATGTGGACTGTTTGATGTACAAGAATGGCTACAAGGGCTCCCTTTATCCAATCAAAACCTGATATCATCTAAAATTGTAAACAATAAGAGGAAGTAGGAATTTCTACCAAAAAATTCAAATTACCATGTGCATCATTTTCTTGTCAAATAAACTTTGATTTTAACTTGTATTTCTCACATTTCCTGCTGTCTTTAGTTATAATTATCGTTTAGAATCCCATGAGGTTTTTCCACGATACTAGCGTCTGGCATAAGCTGACAAGAAGTGCGGGACGTTAAGTAGTCCCTATTAAAGAAAAAAGATCACACGCACAAACTGTTTTTTCTTTTCTACGGTGTTTTTTTCTACCACAATGAACAATCTCTACTCATGTTTCGTTGAAAGCTGGACAGATATTGCTTTAATACTTCCCTTCAAAAAGAAACGTGAGAAAAGCCAAAATCAGATGATAATCAGCCTATTCTTTCCAACAGTTTCAAACTTAATTGTTGGGAATTGTTGTTCACAACTTAACAAGAGCTAATTTGAATTCAACCCATCAACGTTTAGAACACTGATTATGGGAATAAAGTAGAAAAATTGAAAGCTTATATCAAAATGCTGTGTACATGGGGTAACACTGTTTAGTACATAATTTTAACTCAAAAGTCTACAGAATTCATTTTTGAATTCAGTTTGTATCCACATTTTTGTTCTCAATCCGGATTTCACCCAACTTGTCATTCGAATTTTAAAGCATTAAAAAATATATATATTTGTAATTTCAATACCTATATGTATGTAATTATAAATAAAGAAGAAGTCTGCATTGACAAGTTTTCTTAAGAAATCTGGATAAACATGAGTCAAAGGTGCTAAGAAGGATTGTATTTCTAACAAAGGAATTAGAGGGACCACCCAAAAAGAAGAGTACACTTGGTTTGGGTACAAGGGGATTAATGTGATAAAGTATATAAATATACGATGCTTGTTTTTTTAGTTTTGATATTTGAGATATGGCTTGTTTAGAATTTATGTTTTTTAAAGAAAATATTATCGATCCTGGTCTATGTAATTCATTTTTTAACATGTGCATCAATGTAATTAATTTCAACCTCTTCATTGTAAGATAAAGTTTGCTCTACCTTTAAAATTGGTTGTCAGCTCAAATTGAAGCCCCCTAAAACTTAATAACAAAAAAATTCCCATCTTTTGAAATTATAAACACTAAAAAATAGAATTTATAGCTCCAAGTGAATAAATCCCTTTAACTCTTAAAATATTTCTTAATAGTATACAAATTGAGTTAATAATTGAGTGTATCAGTATAGTTTGTTAACGAAGTATCGCAGTAGTGTTTGTTTCCTTTTTTCGTAAAATCCCAAAGTAAATTATTTTACTTAAATAACTTTAGGGAAAGAGTGGACATCAAAGATATATGAGAGACTGAAAAGTTCCTAACCTTGCGTCCAAGGTGACTCATTAAATTTATAATTTATTCTTATTAAATCAATATTTTTACAATTTTTCAAACTTGTGAAGGAATTGAATGTTGTATATATTGAATATGCTCAAAGTTGGTAACATGCTACAGTGACAGTTGTAACCAAATCACAAATGAGAGAAACATATTATTCCTCGAATATGTCCACTCTTTCCCAAGAGTCCTTTAATTTGATCCAAGCATGAATGATTTCCCTAGATGTTTTTTCTTAAGGACATTACTTATATGAAATATATATATATACTTAATTTGAATACATGACACAAACCTGAGAGTTGATTTTTGAGCAAAATGAAGCTATCACCGTTTATATTTTTCTTAGGAGAAAAGATTAAGGTTTTATAAATTGCATTCATTCAGTTTTCAGTTTGTAGTTCTAAAACAACTAACAAATTGCACTTATTTTGAAAATTTTATAGAAAAATATAATAGAATATTTGAAGTTCGATCATATTTAAAAAAAAAGAAAAGCAATTAAGAAATAACTTAGATCAACATATACTGAATGAATGCATTTTCGAATTTAGGAATATTCGACGAACTTCTTCGACACTGCAAAAAGGGGGAAAAATATGTACCAATCATTTTAAATATTTAAAATAAAGATAGTTAAAAAATACCTTCGGACTTCAGAAGAGGGAATTGTATTCACTTCAAATGTTTCCGGATTGATATCCACAAAATAAGTCATCATTTTACCTTTGCCTTTCACTGAAATCCGACTACGTGGAAGGCACAAAATGTTTCCCCGATCTGCTCCATCCACTTTGACTGACATGAGAAGCTTTGCCGTTTCTTCAGGTATCTAAAGGATACATTAGATTAGTAACTAAATTGGTGGAGTTTATTTTAGGTTGTAATAAGTTGAGCTCCTGGGTTGTACGGGTACAGCTCCGCATCCATTTTATTGGTTCTTGACAAAATTAGTTTTTTAGCAGCCTCTAGAAGGCCTTGTTTTAACTAGTATTTGGAGTTAACATGTTTTTTTTTGTAAAATAAAAAAAAGAAAAAAAGCGGGCGAGGAAAAGGCAGGAATGAGATATATGGTAATACTGAGTTTAAAAACCTTGTGAATAGAATATCAGGTGCCTGTATATCACGACAGCTTATTAGTAAAAAAGGGATCCGTGTGAAGAAAAAAGCAAGTATTGGAATAAGAAATTCGTGTGTTTTTCATCCTTTTTTGTTCATTATTTAATCCCCCGGAGGTTTGGTAACCTCTCCCCTTTAAAAGAAGAATTCTCGCCTATTTTTGGTATAAATTATTTTAAAATGCAAAATAAAATATATTTAAATTTTATTATTACATACTGTATAAGTTTATTTTCTTTATAGCAGTAATTCATTTTCTCCCAGCAATATAATGTAACAGACAGCTGATATTAACAAGGGTCTTAATTCATTATTACCATATGTCTCGCTCCCACCTGTTCCTTGCGTTTTTATATAAATCCCATCTCTACCTATTAGATGACGAAAAAAAAAAGAAAAGAAGAAGGAGCACAAACAACAACTGTTTTTCCTTTTCAAATTTTTAAAGTTAGTTTTTTCCTTACAAACATGTCAACTCTACTAATATTTTAGTTAAGGACGTCATATTTTTTTTCGTTGATATATTTATTTTATTTTGATCAGAATATTAATTAAAAATAATAAAAAAGTTCTTTTATTTCTGGCAGATATTCATTACACGATTCTTTTAATTCAATTCACTCTTTCATTTCCTTAATAATCTAGTAATAGGAAAATAATAGCCTTTTTCTTTTTTAGAAAAAAAGAAAAAGAAAAAAAAAGGAAGTATTAGGAGTCCTTGTATAGAGTACATAATAAACGAATAATTGCAAACCTGAACTTTTCCAATGACACCTGTATATTCCATGCGTGAAGCCACATTCACTGTGTCTCCCCATATGTCATACATTGGCTTCTGAGCTCCAACGACTCCGGCTGTGAGTGGTCCCATTATTAGACCTAAAAATAGTAAAAATACATCCTGATTTGTTTAATCCAATTGAAGATAAGAGGATTGATGGGCAGTTTGAGGCACGTTCAAGTATGAGTGCATATAGTTATTAGCATATATCCTTATAAATCCCCCCAAAAGTAAATTTGTATATTAATTCCCAAAACACACACACACACACAAAAAGAAGTTTTTTTATGATATATGAGGTCTATTAATCTAAACATGTAGAGATTAAGCTGAGGTTGGATAAATACATACTTATATAAATAGACCATATTAGTAAATACCTATTTTTAATAACTTATATAAGCATATTCATATTAGATATTTTTACTTTTCACAAAGAACTCAATGATCTATCACTTGGGCATAATAAAAATTAGAGTATACTGAATATACGTGGTTCTAATACAACTAGAGCTGATATCATGATATTTTAAAAATGATTAAATGTTCCTGTATGCCTGAAAGTATTTGTTTTGTTTTATTTTGTCACCAATTCTTTGTTTCCTTTGCAAAGAGTTATAAAACAGTTTTGTAATGTTCGACTAAAAAGCGTTTAAAAAAAGGGAGGAATTTTTATGTATGATAAACTTGACAAGCCTTGGTCATGAATTAATCTTATCTTGGATTATCTACCACCTAATATAATTGTAATCAGTCTAGTCTTAGGACTAATCCTATCTGTCTTTAGGACTGTCAATCATTGGGACCAATCCTTAAGACCATCGGTTCGACCGGTTCTTAGGACTGCCGGTCCTTAGAATTTTTTTATAAAAATATCGATGGCTTATTCAGGCAAATAAGAAACCTGAATGATGTATTATGATTATTGCACAAATCTTGCAAAAAATATTCTTTTTTTCATTATAATACAACATATTATGTTATTACTTAGTTATATAATTTTTTTTTTATTTAACGCAATAATTAAAAAAATGAAAAACATCCTCAGTGACGTCACGGAGAATCGATTTTACCTTCTTTAAAGATCGACAAGTGGGACTGGACTGAACTGCAGTCCTCGATCCTACTTAATGAACGAAACAACACTAAATGTAATGATCAAGGAGGGAAATTTAGTATTGCACTCATTCATAGATGTAGTAAGTCATAATAGATGTATTCTTCCATTTATCTAAGTGTGAGTACCTGTGTATTCAGCATTTCCTCGCTATAAAAATGGAACAAACATTTTTTTTTCTCCAATACCTCTTATTTTCTGATTGCATCATATCAAATATCAGTGCAAATATCAAAATTTGTAAAAAAAAATAAATCATATACTGTGTTGACATAGCTCAACGTTCACATAGATGGCCATGTGTAAATGTTGTCGGTCTTTAATATATACAGGTTTGTACAACACAACGGGGACTGTTAATTTTCTTATTAATATAACAGGGCTTGGTGATTATTTTTTGACATTCTGGTTTAGGTATCCATTGTGCATGACCAAAGTTTAATAAACATTTCGTCTTCATGAGTGAGCCAAAAGGAAATACATGTGTCATCCCCTCATCACCAGATCCAAAATGGATGAAGCCTACATCAAGAAGACTTGCTCTGCCTTAGCGACCCTTTTGGAGGCTGTTGTGGCGGCTAATGGGAATCTATCGCGTTTTGTCAAGGTTGTGCTCGGTTCAAGTTCAGCAGTTATATCGTTCCCAGTTCTTTCATTTCAACGGGTTCGGTCTCGTTTCAGCTTTATCAGTATCGGTTCCGGTCTTTGCCCTCGGTTTCGGTCTTTGGTCTCGGTTCTTTTTTATACAGGCTCAGTTTGGTAAGAGTCACTTAAAACAAGCAGTGTCGCTCGAAAATTCGGGTACAGGAAATGATATTACATACAAAATGAGCTGCAGTAACCTTATATGCAGAGTGCAAAGCGCCCCAAGTTCCAGCAGGGATCCCGAAAAATAAAAATGCTTAAGACAATAGTTTTCAAAGTGGAACCTTAGGGAGGATAGGGGAGGGGCCAAAAGATGGATGATTGCTTTTAACCTAAACATGTATCGTATAAAGGGGGCCTGAGCTAAAAATCTATTAGTGTAGGGGGCTTTAGCATTGTAAAGTTAGGGAAACCCAGGCTTAAGAAATATTATAGTAATCATGTTATAGAGTACCTACAAGCTTAGTAGTGGACCTGGATCCATAATCTACCCCACCCGTTTGTTCTATTATTTACACCGTCCGGTGCCTAAAACCCCTTATACAGATCCATAACAAGCCCTTAGCTATTTGGAACTCAGATACAACTGTATAACCCTGGCGAAGTAAAAAAAATCATTGGAAAACTCTGCAATTGCACAAAAACAAAACTCAGAAAATTGACTTATTAATTTAAGCTAATTTATTTTTTATAATATATATAATATTTTCTTTATATTTTCTATATATGAACAAAAGTACAAGAACCGAGAACGATAACCAATATATTTTAAGTGATCCTACATTTCTATTAATAAATTATTCTAATCAACCCATTGGGTGTGCCTCAAATTGCGCTTAAAGTATCAAAAAATTTGTGTAACAAATAAATAAATAGAAATGCATGGATTTTACGATTTTGAAAATCCATGAAGCGAACAAATGATGTCTCATAAATCATTAAACTATGTTTAATATTCTTATGTATCTCCACTCATCCCAGACATTTGAATACAAAGCCTGTGATTGATTGAAATATGACTATAAAATATTGGACTGTATACGAAGTAAAAAATTGTCGTTTCTCTTCAAGTTCAAGTATGTTTTTGTAAGTACTTACATAATAACTACGTCAAGAGACTCCATCAGACGGTATTAAGGAATAATTATGTACATACATAAAAATTGAATTATCCTTTTTTCCTTTTTAATGCATTTTTGAGTTCACGATTTTGATAGAAGTGAAGGGGAAAGAAAGAACTTTAATTTAATATGACGAATAACAAACTATACAGTTATAGAAAAATTGTCCTCTGCGAGTATTTTAATTCGAAAATTAACACATAGGCTGAAAAGTCCCGGGCTTAACAAACATAAAAGTTTTTTCTTTCATTCAAAATTTAAAATATTATTATTATTTATTTATTATTTTAGTTTATTTTATTTATGGAGTGGAGTCCCATAACACTTTTCAAGCCATTGCTTAGCTTAGACAGTATTTTCCCCCTATCAAAAAAGAGTTTAAAAGTAAAAAAAATATTTTTTTTATCAATTGTTTTGGAAATAACAAAAGTAGTGTCAGACTTAGGACAATAATTCACAAACTAAGCAACAGATTTTGACTTGGTTGCTTGGCTTAGTTAGGCAGACAGAGAGCCAAAATTCTGATCTTAGAAAATGGGATACAATTGTTGTTATATGTGTAATTAAAATGGTCGATACTCACTGAAAATGAGGGGACTTAAAAATAATAATTGCGTCTTCTATGTGTGAAGACCAGGAACTTTCAGTCCATCTGTTATATATATATAGTGATTCATTTGCCAATATGTTGCTTCCACAGATGGGACTGACCTATCTAACGACCTGTAGATACTTTTGAATCAGCAAAAAAACCGTTGAACATAGCAAGACAGCGGCCATTGAAGTTGCTATTGTAAAAAAAAAGTATTGGGATATTAAGAGAGGTATTTTATTGTTCTTGAGGCTGTGGTGGTTTTTAATATACCCTAGGCCTAAAGTTTATACTTCAAAACCCATTGAACTACAGCATAGGCGAGTCTATAAGGGATTATTTGAAGTGTCGGTGGTGGTTTTTAACCTATCTCTTGTTCCTGCAGTTATCCTATACAAATTTCGTGTGGAAAAATTATGAGGGTTATTGTATTTGGCGTGCATTCATTAGAGCAAGGTTATTTTCAGGGAGTGTTATCTTCGTGACATTCATTTTACTGAGAATTTTTTTTGGGCAAGTTTTTGCTTTTCAGCGGCATTTTCATATACCATTCAATACATGATAAAGGGACGTTATTATCAGACAAAAAAGAACAAAATGGCCTACGAATCAAAGGTTTACGTTCATAACATTGAACAAGAGAATGATCAGAGAATGGTCATCCTTTTTTCAAAATCCTAATCCACGAAGGCACATCGATCTAAGTATTTGGGCACCATCAAATTAATTTTTAAATTATTCTCTTTACAGTTCCTTACGGAGTTAAAAAGGAATCGCAAAAAAGTGTAAATTGATCCGGCTAGACTTCCACTACTGTGGTGAGTAATTTATCCATTTATTCATTTATCTTGAAATGTTTAGTTTATGAAAATGTGGCTGAAATTAACTTAGCTGAATATAGGCTAGACCAAATAAATCGTCGCTCAAATGAATGTTGGGAAGATGACGATCGCTGAAAATGACCTCGTTGAAATGAGTGAACACGATTTTCTTGTCGCCAATCTACAGGTGGGAAAACTATGAATGTATACTTATATGGGTCAGACATATGTGCAGGGGCGTCTGCAGGATGATATTTTTTGGGGGGGAGGGGATTCATTTTTCAATTTAAAAAATCCACAGCTGCTTACAAAAAATTAAATTTTAGAAAAAAATATCAAAAATAAAATTTGGTATATTTTATTTTTCAGAAAAAAATTCCAAAAATTTGAAGAATTAAATTAGAAATATTAAATTTAAAAAAAAAAAGATCAAAAAATCTACAGCTGCTTACAAAAAATTAAATTTTTGAGGAAATAATATCTAAAATTAAATTTGGATATTAAATATTGTGGAAAATAATTTCAAAAATGATGTTTGGATAATAAAGTTTATGGAAATGTTTTCCAAAAATCCTCAGCTGTTCACAAAAAAATTAAATTTGAAACATTAAAGTTTCTGAAAAAAATTTCTAAAATACACAGCTGTTCAAAAAAAAAACTCAAAAATCCGTAGCTGTTCATCAAAAATTAAATTTATAGGGAAAAAATTAGAAAAACTAAATTTTTTTAAACAAATTTCAATAGTACACAGGTCTTCATAAAAAGAAATTTTTCAGAAAATTATAAAAAAATTCCTGTTTTTCGAAATTATGATTTTTTTTTTTTTTTTTTTGGGGTGTTACAGCCCCTTCCGTGCACTCCCTGTGGACGTCCTTGCCTGTAGATGTGACAAATTTGTAGATGAATCACTATAAATGTAGTATTTTTGAGGGGAATTTTCCATTGATGGGAACTTTCCTGAGAGCAATCTTCCGCACACGCAACAAAACTTAGGCATTATTAATAGGTTTAATAGTTTTTCGCTTTTTTTAAGCTTCTCATAGAAATACCTTCTTTTGTATAAAGAGCATTTTCTAATAGTTTACCGAACAATAATTATTATTTCTTTAATTTCCTATTATTATCACTACATCTCAAGAAAACTGTCACCTGCTTTTTAGGGAACAAAAGCAAAGATGTAAAAAATATATTTTTTTTGTCATTGTTAGCACTTTTCTATAGCCTTTTTAAAAAATAATTTAAATACTAAATATTAAATGTTCAATATACAAAAGTATTATGTCTATTAAGGGGGCATACGCAGTAGTGGGCTGCCCCCTTAATAGCCCCCTGCTCTAATTAAGGAAAGTTAGCTTTTTACTAGAATGTTTTTTCCAAAAAATAATTTTTTGGGGAATAGCTATGGATTTTTAAGATTTTTGTCAAATTTACAGTTTTTTCAAATTTTTCACTTTTTTTTACAAATAATTAATTTTTAGTTAATAATAATGAATTTAAATTATTTTTTTTCAAATTTAATATTTGAAATTTTTTACAAAAAGTTTAAAATTTAAAATTTAATTTCCTGTTAATAACTATGGATTTTGGTATTTTTTTTTTCAAAAGTTTAATATTTGAAATTAAATTTTTGAATTTTTCTTCCAATGTTTTGGTGAATAACTTTTGAATTTTGAAATTTTTTTCACAAATCGATGAATATAATTATGCATACGCCCCTGTACCATTTTTTACAATGACCTCTCCCATTATCAAAAAAATAAAAATAATTAAACAACGGCATCTAAGTATGAACTAGAGCATTGAGACTCGTTCCAAGACCGATTAGTGTTGAGTCTTAGTGATTTTTTTCTATATTGATTTGGATCAATATTTCGGTTGAGACAAAGGGTAAACAACCTATGGCACGCTTGCTACTTCTGGCGCGCGAAGGCATATTCGTTGGCACGGGCCACGCTGGACCATTATCAGAAAAAAAAAATCCATATTCCAATCGAATTAGCTCCTGTTGTGAGGAAAAGGGATACAATATATGTACGTCTTCTTAAGGTTTACACTAGAGTGATATTTTTCTTAAACATACAAACGCTTATATACGTTATTTACAAGATTAAAGACAAGTAGAAATAAAAAAAACGAACAAGAAAAAGGGCGTGAAGATCCAATGCATCACTAGTGAGAAGAGGTTGTTGAACTACCCCACTCCTCAACGCTCTGCACTCAACTCCCACCCTCAGGCCCATTGTAAATAAAATTACCCTACAACAACCTAATCAAAACAAAGAGTGTATATCTAACGTGATCAAAATCAGTTAGTGGTAAGTAGTACCTGAGATAATAGAGGACAGAGGCTCCGGCTATATAAAATACAGTTAGGGCATTCCAGCCCTCCTCGACAGAAGAATATGGTTTTATGTACATCGAAGATCGGGCTCTGTGCACACTCTGCTGAGAAAATGTTGTGTGCCGAACTTGTATTATTAAGAGGAACTTCAAAACAAAACACGACAAACTGTAAAGACCTCACCGAAAGAGCTGAAGCCGTTAAACGTGTCGTGGCTAGATTTGGAAAACAATCCATCTCTTTTAAAGTATTTGTGAACAGCTGATGCAATTTCATAGAAGCCACTTATAATTTGGATAGTTTCGTCACTAAGGATGGGAAGCCGTTTACAGATGGGGAGTACATAAAAGAGGTATTTCTCAGCTGTGCTTAGACTCTTTTTGACGACTTACGACTTGCCCAAGAAAAGCACCGTCAAAACATGGATAAAGGAAATGACCTTGTCGTTTCGTAGTGTTAAGTGGGCCATCGATGGCATGGTAGGTGATGTTAGAGCCCAACAAACAAACAAAGGACTGACGGATGCTTATATTTTTAGCCTATCCCTAGATGAGAATGTTGACGTGAATGTCATCCCTCGATTGGCTGCCATGGCAAAATATGTGACATTACCACTATGAGAGAGGAGCTTTGCTATTGACAGCCCATGCCAGACACAACCAGGGTCGAGGACGTAGCTACGTCGATTACACAGCATTTTAAGGATTGAGGAGATGATATGAGAAAGGTGTTTGCTGTGACTACAGACGTCACCCCTTCAATGGTTGGCATGCAGAAGGGAGCAGTCAAACTAATTTAAAAAAAAGCTGGCCATCCTGTCATGAAATTCCACTGCTTAACACATCAGTAAAACCTGTGTGATAAAATGTCCAATTCCGATTTCAATGATTTCATGGCTACGGGGACAAAGGTAATATACTTCCTTGTCCAGACAGGCAGTTTAGATTATTGCTGGAGGAAATTTATTGTGCATACACAGATCTCCCACTCTACTCAGCAGTGAGACGGCTGATCTACGGAAAAGTTCTTGAGCGCATTGTAAGCTGCATCGGTGACATCAATGTGTTTCTGGCAGAAAAAGGACAACTGCAACTGGAGGATGAGAAATCGATTGTGAAACTTATATTTCTTGCGGAATATCACCGGACACCTTAACGAGCTCAATCTCAGACTGTAAGGAGCAGGGCAATCCGTTACGGACATGTTTGAAACGTGGAATGCTTTTGTCAACAAACTTACGGTATTCTCAGGTCTCTCCGATACTTGAGGGAGTGGTCCTCAAAACGCAACGTCAGGATCACTAAAATAACCGAATACATGCGTGAGATAGAGGCGGAGTTCACAACCTGCTTTTTGGATTTCAGACGGTACGGTCCGATATTTTCCTTCTTGACCAACCCTGACAGCTTTGAAGGACAGGATCTGGGTATAGCTCTGATCGACTGGTTGGATGTACAGGACGTTGATTTGTAGTTGATAGAGTTGAAGATCCCATCACAGTGGGTGACGAAGTTTGCAGAGGTCCGAAAGCAATTGACATCTATCCTTGTACAACAGCACAGAGCCTCTATCCTGCAATGCTGGGTGAATGTTCCAGCTAAGTTCCGCTGTCTAAAGAACATTGCATTGACCCTCCTTTCAGTGTTCGGCTTAATTTACTTGTGTAAACGGGTGTTTTCGCACATGAAAAGTGTACTCCGCCCAATCTGCAGCCGTTTGACGACTGACAATTCCGATTCATGCCCAATTGAAAGTTACAAACTATGCACCTCAAATAAGAAAGCTAAGCCAAGAAAATCAAGGACAGGGATCACACTGACTGTTTGGCAAGATTAATTGTGGCATATACCCTCAGCTTACACTGTCAAGTTGTTGTTTGTTCATATAAAATGATATCGCTGTTTGTTATTAAATGAATGCCTATGCCTACAATAATACTAACAATACAAATTGTAGTGTCATATTAGAAATGTATGGTTAAGATATAAGTAGTAAAAAAAATTAGAATAATTATTTTTGTAATGTCCATTTTTTTGCATAAGAAAATTCCAACTTAGAGCATATTCCTGTAGTTTGTGTGTATTTTTTACGAGTATTGTTGATAGTGGTACACTCATTGAATAGAAATCTTAATGTTGGCACTCCGTGTGTCAAAAGTTGCCTACCCCTGCCCTATGCATTTGGTTATCAATTGTCAATTCCCTCGTCTCTCTTGATACGTCATGGCTATCTCATAATTTATTTATTTCCATAAATAAATAAAAATATAATTGTATAACTACTCATTTAATATAATAATACTAAGCAATATTATTATAATACAGTACTGAATAAAATACTATTTTGATTTTTAAGTTACGAAATACGTAATTTATGTAATACATTTAAAAAATGGTGAATAATAATATTATAATGATTGTCTACCCTGGAGTATTTAAGAGATAAATAGCAGTTGTTATGATGAACTTATTTGGCTAACTACCAGATGACTTTGGGCCTTTTTCTGGTTATTTCTGGATGACAAGTTGTGTTAGTATTATTATTATGTAAATACTGATCTGTGAATATGTACACAGGGTTTCCCTACCCTGTGTACATATACACAGCAAAAAGTGGATTGTTAATGAATTCTTATTTTCTCATTACTATGAAAAGTTTTAGAGACTATTTTTTAATATTCTGTTACCACCGTCCTTTTTACAGAAACAAACTATACTAAACATTTAGTCAGTTAATGAACATGGACAAGCAAAAAGGCAGTGCATCTCAGATTTCCTAGATGCTGGAGTTGATTTGATGAATATTACAGACAGTGTTAAGTGTTCTACGAACCTGGTTTTTACGTTGCTCTAGATGAAAAAAATAGAGAAGATCTCTCCAGGATGTTAGGAAGTGGAGGGCTTAATTTAAAGACGGTTACGAAGTTCTTGTTAAGTTTGGAGAAAAATGTAAAGGAGAATCCCACTAAGTCGATGAATCTCCTCGCCTACGACTTTTCTGTGGCTCCTAAACCATCAGGAGGCTTTAAGCACAACTTGGGATAATTTTCTTTCACAAGGACCCCCCACGCCATCTTCTAACAGAGGGCATGACAGCCAGGAGGCTCGAAAGATGCAAGAAAATCCTCACATGCATCAAGGCAAATGGGTCAATTGTAAAAATTTTCTTGGACAAGAAGATTTTCACAGTTGATCAATTCCATATCTGATGGCTTTCAGAAACTATATAAGAGGTCCAAGGATTTACCACACCAAATTTCCGGTCCCAAACAATGGTTCTCGACGTTGTGACCTCTGATGGAAAGAAGAATCCTCCGTTCTTTTTCGAGGCTCGACAGAAAATCTGCCAGGAGGCCTACTATAAGGTGCTTAGGTACACCATATTGCCATGGCTGATGACCTACTATGCGGAGGGTAACTACATCCAGACTCAGGACATCACCCCTCTCACACGTCTGCCAAGTACCATAAGCTCTACACAGATAACATGACTCGATTCTGGGCCAAAGAGATATGGCCCCTTCCTCACCAGATTTGAACCCACTGGAATTTTCTATATGAGACACATTGGAGAAGGAAACCAACGGGAACTCACACCCAAATGTGGACTCACTAAAGTCCTCCATTGTGGTTGCATGGTAGAACTTGTAAGAAGAGTTTGTCATCAACTCCTGTGTGGCATAGATGCGACGTGTAAAGGCTGTGATTGATAATGAAGGTGGTCATATGGAGTTAAAAAAGTTTTGCAAAAACCTTATCTACATATTTTGTTAACATCATTTTTTTTTGCCTATTATTGAAAATATAAAACTATTGATGTATTTCTAAATCCATCTTCCAGTCCTGACCTCAACCACCTAGACTTTGCAGTTTGGAACATCTTGGAGAGGAATGTCTGCCACGCCTCTCATTCAAATTTCGATTCACCTCAAGCTGCCATCATGATAGTGTGGCACGCTATGGGCACGGCCTTCACCGTCAAGAGCTACCATTCTGCTTGCCGTTGTGTCAGGGCGGTTATAGCTGAATATAGTATTTAAGCATATTACAAATTGGTTTTGAGTTGTCTTCTCTTTATTCCAAACCAATCTTGTTTTTCATTATTTAGTCCTACTACTGCAGATTTTGGCTCGCCACTCTGTACACGGCATTATCTCACTAACACTAAGTTATACAGTGTTGTGAATATCTGCAATAGAACTTGCTCCTGTTATGCTGTGACAATTTCCAACAGTTATTGTATACTAATTCCGAAGTTGGGTAGAACTGGCTAACTAATTCATAGTTTTAGCTTTTTTCTGTTTCTTTTCAGAATAAAAGTTGTGTGATATAATAAAATAACGACCTGATATAGACCATTTTTTTTGTCTAAAACAATGGACCAATTTTCTCCCTACTCCTTATTTATGAGTTGTACAAATATAATTGATAAACATACAACACACATGACGTCATCAACAATTCAACTATAGAGTCGGTGTAGACTCAATTCTTAATGAGATAGATTTTTTCTTTAAGACAGGTGCATACATAACTTATTTAAAGTATCGAATTAGATTGGTTCACTAAAAATCATAACCGTCTTCGAACAGTTTACGATTTTCAGACCGAAACACAACCCTAGTATGTTTATTGTACTACATATGTCTGACACAGCATTATCTTAATTGATGCTATAAACTTATCATACCTGTACACGCAATTTACTATATGCAACTTTGCATATTACCTATAAAATTCAAAAACTTATTTTGTTAGTTCTACGTCTGATTTTCCTGAGCAGTACTTCATCACAAGGAATATAATTTAGGCATCGCGGTTTAATTCACTATGCTAGGTGGATTCCACATGGCAGATATTTAATGATTAAATTTACTTTTTTACTTTAAAAACGTTTTTAAAAAAAGTCATAATTCTCTCCCAGAATGTTTAAACAAAGCATTCTTATGAAAATAAATTCAAGGTCAAGTAAATAGGACCCGTTAGTGGAGGAAGTTGAACTTCTAACGGCTAATCCTCAACATGCTCACATTAGACTGCCGAATGCAAGGTAATCTACTGTTCCCTTAAAGCTGTTCGTCCCTATTATATGGAAAATAGATTATCCAACTACAAGATCTGAAGATACTTCAGAGAGTCCTATCAGTCCGGCCCTGATTAATTTTCTCCGTCATAGGACCGGTCTGTGTTGGACTTTATAATAACTACAACAGCTGAAATGAAAGTAACTACTAACTACATTCATTCCAACTGCGTAAGTTTTATCATAACCTCTTTCGATTATCAAAGAGACAAAATACCTTAAGTTTAAAGTACGAGGTGTTGGCTGGAATAGATGTTACTCAAGTATTATACTTTTAGCTATCATTTACTCTTTTCTTTGTTTTTATTTTCGTCACTCCTAACTAGGAGATAACTAGGACCGTATGTCCGACTAATTGATCCTTAAGAATGATGAATGGTGAAAAAGACCGGACTTATTAAAAAAATAAACTGAAAAGGTGTAGGGAAAAGTCTGATTAGGGATCCAGTACTAGTGGTCAGTTATTGATGATGTCGTCACTGGTTAATATTTAATTGACGTCATATAGCAAAGATTGTGCTATGAACCCGTTCTTAAAATTTAGGACTGGATCGTAGTTGATGTATAATTTTTGAGAAGCAATACATCCCTAGTATTCTGACAGACAGACAGATGGAAGTCTACAAATACATTGATATTAAATACACAAATAATGATTTTCTTAATGGCCTTGTTTGTTTCTGCATTGGGCATTCTCCATTAATACAGGATTGTATATACATACAAATACATAATTATATAATCACAAGGCAAGTTATTTGCTGCAGTACGTACATTGTACACAATGAGATACTTTCTTTATCGACATACAATCATTTATATCTAATATCATCTATTAGGGATTTCTTATGATGCATGGAGCCAGGAGGTGTCCTCAGGATCATATAAATATATATATATATATATTTATTTTTTTCGGGGGTGCTTTGGAAAAAAATTCAAAAATGCACAACTCTTTTTTTAAAAAAATTTCTTTCAAATATTAGATTTTCTAGTAAAAAACAAAAATTCCTTAATTCAAGTGTGCTGCAAATTGCACTTAAAATAGCCAAAATTGATTATCACAATACAGGGGCATCTGCAGAATCTAATATATATTGATTATTTTTTTTTGGGTGGGTGGGAAGGGGACTTGATTTTTCAATCTTTTTTCAAAAAATTCGAAAAATTGATTCATTTTTTTTTAAATTACAGAAATCCGTAGTTTTTCACAAATAATTAAATGTTTTGAAAAAAAAAAAAAATCAAATATTAAATTTAATTGAAAAAAATTATAATAGTCTATTGTTATTCACAGAATTTTTTTCTTTCGAAAATCTAACCTATTCACAAAAAAATAAATTTTAAGATAAAAAAATTGCAAAATTATTTTTTTTGGAAAAAATTTCAAATATTAAATTTTTGTATAAAAAAATCAAAAATGTACAGCTATTCACAAGAAATTATATATTTTGGAAAAAAAATACAAATATTACATTTTTTTGACAAAAATTTCAAAAATCCATAGCTATTTACAAAAAAAATTCTAAAAATCTATAGCTGTTCACAAGATTTTTAATTTTTTGGAAAAAAAATTAAATTTATAAATTTTTTCCTGCGCTACATAATTTGGAGGAATGACAAAAAAATTTATAGTAAAAAGCAACAATTCCTCAATGTTTTTTTTTTTTTTTGAGTGGGGGGGATCCTTCTGCCAATCCCATGCGGATGCTCATGCTAAATGGTTGAGAAATTGACAGATTTATTTGAAAAGGTACATCAGGGCTAATATTAATGTCTAAAATCAATCAAAGGTTTTAAACTTATGATAAAACTATTGTGTACCTTAAATCATCCCACAAATTTGAATAATAAGCTTATAATTGACTCAACTATGTGATATTGGGCTGTATGAAGTATATCAAGTAAAAAAATATTTCGGGATTGTCTCCTTTTCTGAATTCTTGTTGCAGATATTTTGTTTTGATGCACCACATATATTAATGGTCCAATGCTTTGATTAAATAAGGAAAAATTTCTACTAGTACATTCTGTTCGTACAAGTTACCACTCACAAAAACCTGCGGATTGTACATGGTATATACATATATAAGGGTGTCTCATTTCTCGGGAATTGTCTTTGAGTCGGATCCCGAGGACAAATTTTCAAATTTTGGTATACAGTTAGTAAATAATAAATATTTTGAAATTTAAGATTAAAGAACAAACCAAATATAGTGTAGTATAAATGATATATTCTAAATTATCATGTCCTTCCTTTGTATTTGTAGGGCCTTGTCAATCCTTTTATACATATATTAGTTTTAACATTCTGTACCTTACTAAATTTTACGCAACAAGTTTATGCACTTTATATTTTCACTCCCTTTTTACCCGTGGGTCGGGTTACTTCCCTATATTTAGTTCTTGGATTATTTAGCCTGTGTATTTAGGTGAAACTATTTTTAAACTTTTATATTATATCACGTCCGGAGTCACCTTTCTTAAATTCATTTTACCCGTTGGGTAGGCGAAGAGTCTTGATACTAATATATTCATTATAAATATTAGGTAAGGACATAACAGTATGATTATCACTAATAGTGCTCTTTTTTGAATTCCTTAACCAGTTCCGAAAAAAATAAAAATGGAATTTTAAGTTGTTTTCTAGTTTTCCTTTCTTTATTTGATGTACCAAACTTTCCTTATATGATATACTGTAAATGTAGGGTTGTATAATCAGTGATGCTTTTCTGTAGAATTTCGGGGATGTTAAAAAAACCAAAAAGCAACATGGTAATCTTTATAATTTGAAGAATGTTTGTAGGAGAGCGGTTTAACGGTAATTACATTTCATTAGATCAATTACAAGCAGCTCTGACGAGGGAGGAGGGGAAAAAGGAAGCAAACAAAGGCATTGGCAAAATTTACTCCACAATTATACACTGAGTTCAACAAGGACTAACTCTGCAATAAATCTTCAAGGTTACTCTCTGTCTTTCATGAGCAGCACGCACGTAGGTTCAATCAGGGTTTGAATATGATTGAATGGAGTAGAAAAGGAAGTTCACTACTGCGGCGTTGTATAATAATCACAGCAGAAAACTGGGTAAAAAATGCACCCGATTTTCATTACTTATTATATTAATAATATACCTAGAGTTGTAAATCCTAGGCATTTTTGGTATGTATTAATATAACCCTAAAATGAACATGGTGACTCTGACAGTTGTAAGGATGTTTGGGAGGAGAGCAGCTTAGCTGTCGTGACGTTTCATTACATTATCTTAAAGAGGATGTACTAGAAGGAAATAAACACTCCGTATAACGCAAGGTTATAGGGAGGAATTACTCCGTTTTTCGATCCTCAATTCTACTCTGAGTCCAAAAAGAACTTGCACTTAAAACTCTCTAACAAATCATCAGCGTTAGTCTTCGTCATTCATGCACAAACACTCGGCTTAGCTTCAGGACGTTTTATTGCATTAGCTGCAAGTAGCTATGAAAGGACGAGTAAGGAAGTAAAAGATAACCCCTCTCCGTATCTAGCAAGGTTATATGCAGAAATTACTCCAATGTTGATCCTCTAGCCTACTCTAATCACATCAAAGACGACTTACAACTAAGTTAGTAAACGATCAGAAATATTGTATTGATCCCCAAATCAAGTCAAAAAAGTATCAGAGCTCAGTCCAAAACTTTATTGCAATTGGCTTAGTTAAAATATAAATTTACCAGTATGGAGTGTCAAAATCAAATGCACACAGAGTAGGAAAACCGATCATAAGAGAAACTGCTTATGAAATAAGAGCAGAAATCCCTAATAAATTTCGTAGAAAAATGATTAATATTGCAAAATTCCATGAAAATACCATAACGAGTATTTTTAATATACGTTATTTATATTTTGGCCTATTTTTGGCTTGATAACTTTATTTCCATGGCGGAATTCAAAGGACATAGATGGGACGTCAAAAACCATTTATAGAGTAAATGTAATACAATAAATTTTGACATATTTAGACTTTATAACTCTTTTTAAAAATGTCATTGGAAGTAAATTTATCAAAGCTTAAAAAAATCACAAAATATTAAGCTTCAATCATGATTCAGAATGATTTATTAGTTACAGTTCATTTATATTCAACTCTAAATGTCTAGGATAAGGTTTGGAAAAATAGCTGCCGATTCATGATGGTTCCCTCTTTGTATGATATCACCAGCAAGGATCTTTGAAACTGCATTTAATCTTGCTCTAAAAGATTTTTCTAAGGAATCATTTAATAGATTTATGAACTTCTCTGGCTAGAGATGATCAATCTGCAGATCACATTAAAATCTCCAAATCCAAATACATATGTTCTGTGTCAATGGAATCCGTTTGTTAATTTTGTATACAACACAAAAATACTCTATTTTTGTGGTCAGCTGTCTATTCCCCCGTTTTGGTTAATACGTGATGGCTAGTTCATAATTAATTCCTTTTCAAAAATAAACAAACTAATAAGGTATACTATAGTTTATGTTCCGATTCCAAAACTACACGAATACAATTATATATATTGGCCATTTTATGAAGAAATTTTGGCTATTATACATAAATACAAATGTATAGCTACGCTTTTACAGATAAAAATACTTAATTATAGTACAACGATAAGGCCCAAAAATAAGTTTTGTTCACATTAATATTCATATTTATAGCTATAAATTATTATTTTCTTTCAGACTGGTTAAAATATGCTCTTGCGTGAGAAAATTAGATTTAAACTTGAATTTGATACCATCTATCATAATATTGTAGTATATTATAAATGTACCGTCATACTGTGAATATCGTGCATTACAAATAGATACTGGATACATATGAACTAATATTATTATTCTTTCATTTTTATGTGAAACATTTTTGAAAAAAAAAAAGTTTTTTTAAACTTTTTAATCAATATAACTTCAGAGGTATAGATACATATTTGTACATATTTTATGTAACCTATTCTCTTTTTTAACGGTTTATACTTTGCTCAAGAAAAGATATGTACATATAAGAAAAAATTAAATGGAGTTTAAAGCAAGAAAATACCTTTCCAACATGATTAGTTTGATGCAATAGTAATGTATTGAATTAAACATACGTTTTTGCAATTAATTTTTTAATTGTTTTGAAAAAGTATTTAAAATGTAACATTCATTCAACTGAAAAGCCATCCAGTGAGTATATAATAGTTTATGTATACATGAAAAAAGGTAACCGGGTACAATGTGTATAGTGCTCCCTAGTCCATATACCAAAACAGTATAAAAACAAAATGAGTGTATATATACAGGGACCGCTATGTAAAATAAATAAAATCTTGCAGGCGTTCAGTTCCACTCATATGTATTAAAAAAGAAAAAAACAGAGAAAGACTATATCTAAAATTTTAAACTATTATTTGTTAATTTAGATGAGGTTTAGCAACGAGTTAAGTACTCCCAGGCTCATGAAAATAGATATTTTTTTTCTCAAATTTTCCTGATTATTCTTGAGAAAATATTGTCCAAGTATTGATTTGGCACCTACGTGTGAGTGTACACATGGAAAACCCAGGGTAACATTAATTATTTGTTGGGGCTGATATCGATTATATTATTAAAACAACATTTGTAAGTTCTTCGATGCCTAATTACCTCGGTCAATGCCGGGTACTACTGCTAGGTTCTAGTAAAATATTAATTTAATAAGGAGAAGTTTCGAGAATAAAAAGTAACAAAGTATTACTCTGACTGCATAATGTTCTTTTTGGCTGGAAGTGACACGACCCTATATGCAACATTTTATGTTCTTTATATAATTTATTGATAAGTACTTTAAATAGAAAATTAATGGCATTTTTGGGTGAACATTATCCATTTTTTGATGTGTTGTAGCACCTTAATTTTCAAAAACTATGGGTCAATTTTGTGATTTTATCATGGCATAGATATTAGTCCACCAAAAAAAAAAATTCAATGCCTGATAATGTATTTTATTGGATTAAAAAATACAGCTAAATTTATGAAAATATGAAAAGAATAAAAATAGCTGAAAATTTCAAAGTCATTTGAAAAATTCTGATACAATTCAAATTTTTTGAGGATCCATAAAAAAATACGAAAACAATAATTGATACATGGGCTATTTAACTATGTCCAATTTTGAACCAAAAATTTAGAAAGAGATACATTGTGCCTGAAAGAGGTCACATATAATTAAATATCTTATGTAATAGGCGGAGCCGAGAGACACTCCCCATGGATGATTTGAGTCGACATATTAGGATATCAGTCGAAAATTTTGGATTATTCAACTAGTAAATATACACAAAATTGAAATGCTATGTTAAAAAATTGTTCGTTTTATATTTATATCGGGAAAATTGGTATGGTCTTTCACTAAAAAAAGCATTTATTTTATAAAATGCCATTTTCAAAATAGAAAGAAATTTTGTATTTTGTAAAATAACTATCATTAAATAAAATACATATAAAAAAACAGAAAAAACAATTATGAAAAAAGGTTGCTCGGAAATATTTTTTTCAAATATCATTTTTTTGATATCAATCAGTAGATCATAATGGAGTTTTTTTTTTTTTAAATACGCAAAAACAGGACACTCAAATCGAAGTCATCTTACCTATTCGTAGTTGAAAATCAAAACATGTATTATTCTCATCTCCTGATAGCTGTAAAAAATAGAAAATATATTTTTTAGTTTCTTAATGACGTCATTCTATATACATAATAAAAAATAAATACTGTGTATGCCCTAAAATGTGTTTTGGAAATCCAAACTTTTATGTATTTAACAAAACTAACCTTAATGTTAATAAATATTTCCCCTTTATAACATAATAAAAAGGCTTTCTGGACAAAAACTAGCAAATCCGGCATCATAAATAAGTATATCTTGTTATTAGGTTTTATTTTTTCAAAAGGCTACTTTTGAGTTGCATGGATCCTTAATTTCTCAAATCATTGCTCTCCTGATACTTTCAAATATACATAAAGGTTGTTTTAATGTTTTTGGTTATTCATTATCAATTAAAATACAAATGCCATAATTGTAAATGTGGGTAGATCTTTTAGGTTCCTGAATTAATACATTTCCTCAAGGATCAGATGACTTATGTTATGTTTGTGGAATTAAAAGTTTAGTTGTAAATAACAAGCTTTTTTTTAACATGCACTTGAGAGCATTTTTTATATGTACAGTCAAACCTGGTCTAACTGTCACCTGATTTAAGTGATCCACCATACAATGTCGTCATATCTATTCCCCATGCAGGAATTTCAATACATACAACACTGGATAAAGCGTGTCCCTGCAATCTCCGTACAGAGGTCATACAAATTATTACATAGCTAATACAGATTAATTTGCTTTTAACTGTTACTTTTTAAAACTTATAAAAAGTGTTGAGTACAAAATCAAGATGGAGTGACCGGCCAAAAAGCATTTTCATCTGACATCAGCATTGCTGATTTCCTCTTTTTTGGAGCCTAAACAACTGAGTTTTATAAGAATAAAGGCTTTCTTATTTTCACATTAAGGAAAATTGAATGTGAAAATGGGACCAATAAATAAAAGGACTTAAACATTAATGTCTATACTAATTGTGTCTCACTTTTGCTTAGTTTCATTATATATGTGACCCTAAAATGTATGAAACATACTGGGTGGTTCATTGAAATCTGAACACTTACTAAGTCAATATTGAATTAAGACCGACAGATTGAAATTAATTAATATTTGGATATATTAAAGCATAAACTATTAGTTACAAAACAAACAAAAATCGAGCTTTCTAGCCTAAGTACAAGTCAAGAAAATGAAACTTGAACGTGATTGACAAATTTCCATTCGCGCACTTTAAGCAGTTTAGGTTCTTTAGGCCCACCGTCTTCCCCGTCAGCAAGTTCAAAAACGTTGAAAGGAAGAAGGGCTCCGTGAAAAAGGCTAAACTCGATGAGTTAAGGAAAACAGCCCATGCTAATCCCCTCAAGTCCACGAGGGCCCATGCAGGAGATCTCGGGGTTTCACACGAGACTGTCCAGAGAGCTATAAAAAAGAGAGTGGAGGGGCCACTTTTGACACCAGCAATGAAAAAAGTTCATCTTCTCCGTTGCAAGACTCTATTGAATGTGTCTGTTGAACTCTTTTTGACAATTCCCCCCTCCTACAGATCTCATGCCAATCCCCCCGACTTCAACTTTTGGGTACATGTTGAGCAGAAGGCTTGCAGTTTCTCTCACCCAAACACTGCGGCTCTCAAAGCCACTGTCAGCCATCAGTGGAACGCCTTGATAGAGTACTACATCTGGATGACAGGCTTTCCTTGCGTATTAATTTTGTTAAAATTATATTGTTAGTTAATAAATGATATCTTCCAGAAGTTTAAAGTGTTCAGGTTTTAATGGAACACTCAGTATGTTATAACATCGTGAAATAATCTTATTTGATAAAAATTAAATATTACAGCAGAAAGAAAAATATATTTTTCTGCAATTAGCCTTTTTTCTTATCTCTAATAGATTAAAAAAAATGTTCGAATCTAACGATGAATCTTTTTTCAACCAAATCCCTAAAAATATATATTCATTAAACAGACAAAAAATTGGAAACTCTTACGTATTACCTACCAGTGTTTCAAAAGTATTACTTCATCGAAAATGTGCTTCGGCCCCGAGTTATCAAAAAATTACAAATCAACTTTTGGAGTGTTTTATGGCGAAAATCCATAAATATTAGTAAGCATCAAGAGAAACAGTTGGTCAGTTAATTTGAGTAGAATAAAAAATTGTATTTTCAAATCAAAAACTGAAAATCTCTATTTAAAAAATCAAAAGAAGCAACGTGCTCAGTGGACAACGCGCTTCTCCTTAACTAAATGTTCAATACCCTGTCGCTCCAAGAGAAGGAAATTTAAATTGGCTTCAAAACTTTTTCTAGGTCAGATTAATTAATAGTAACACTAAAATGTACATCCACTTAATCTAATCAATATAACTGCACCTGACCAATAGGAATTTAAAAAATAGAAATCTCCAACTTTGACAGATAAAAACAAAACAAAAAAACCATTGATGTTATCACACAACCTTTCCATATAAAAATACTCAAGTATATTCGGTAGTTAAGCCATTTTCCTCAACTATGGAACTATTACTCAATAACTGTTGAGAATTGTTAACAACTTAAAAAGAGCACATTATAATTTAACAAATCAAAGTTCGTTTTTTTCCAAAAAATTTAATATTTGAAATTTAATTTTTCAAATAATTTAATTTTTTGTTAATAGCTATGGATTTTTAAATTTTTTTCTAAAAAATTGCATATTTGTAATACAATTTGCGTTATTCACAAAAAATTAAATTCTTTATGAATAACAATGAATTTTTGAATTTTTTTTCTAAAAAATTGAGTATTCGTAATTCAATTTGTGGAATTTTTATCGAAAAAAAATATTATTTTGTGAATAGCTATAGATTATTGAAATTTATTTAAAAAAAAATTTAATATTTGAAATTTTTTTCTAAAAAATTTAAAACTTCGTTAATAGCCATGGCTTTTGGATTTTTTTTTCCAAGAAATTGAATATATGAAATTTTTCAAAAAAATATAGTTTTTAGAGAATAGGTTTTTTGAAATTTTTGGAAAAAAGTTAATTAATTTCTTTCTTTTTTTCAATACAAAAACCAATTTCGATGCCTTGTTATTAACTCAGTCGATTAATTGAATCAATACCTCGACAGCTGACAACCAATAGAGGTAACACCGTAGAAAGACACCTTTTTTGTTATTAAAAATATAAAAGAACCGGTGTTGGATTTCAAAATCGAAATTCAACACTTATTAATAAATACTATATACACAAAGCCCCATTTATAATCGTGGAGAGTTGGATGTGAGCATTGTAATATGTGCTATTATAACACATTTATCTACAACCATAAAGTTTATATGCTTTTACAATGTACAGCATGGATGTAAAATTTATATTTATGTATTGTTGAAAGGCTTGAGATGGTTGTATATGTCTGTATGTACAATGTACATTTACAGACTTACAAGTGAAATACAAGCTAGCATTTTCACCCATGTATGTATATACACACATTGTACAGGGAGGTTCAGAATTATAGTCCCATTAGTTTTAATGTCAGTAAACTAAGAGTATGACTAGGTGATAGTTTGTCACAAAAGTCACCCAAGAATGTTGAAAAGGTAATTTTGAACACTTTTGCACTAATCCTTTATCACTTGATCTTAAACCCCAAAGCATTTTGGGGTTATGTCGAAGAGGAGGCCACTGCAGTTTCCAGCTCAGAAAAGACTCCGAGATGGCAGCATCGTAAGTAAAATTAAGAAAGACACTCTACGTACTAGCCAGTATTAATTTTGCCTTCTTTTTTATTCGCTGCTGTGGTGTTTACCTAAATGTAATTAAAGATTATTAAAGTGAAATTCTATTCACGTCTCCAAAACACCAAGAAGTTACCGAGTAAATGAGAGTCACGAAATGGAGAGGAATGAGTTGTAGACGGAAAATTAATATGGACATACATTTGTTAAAAAATAAAAGAAGACCAAACAACCCGTATCTCAGTTAGTCACAAGGCTACTGTCCACATCAAAGAAGGTTCTAATCCACGTTACATCTGTGCTCGTTCTGTTCCGCTTGCACTCCGTGATAAGGTCATCGAATAACTTCAGTCTATGGTGAACCGTAGAACGGGGGAGAAAATCAAAACTTTGGAGTGAGCTTCCCCGATTGTCACCGTTCTTAAAACTGATGGAAAAGTGCAAATATCTGCCCATTTTACCAAACATTGTTTCTCATTGTTAACAAGCTGCGGTATTCATTACTTCATCCCGACGAATGTTTCTCTGGTTTGAATGGAGCGTATTATTTCACCAAGCTGGATTTCTGACACTGCTACGAACAATTTCAATTAGATAAGTATTCCAAAAAGTTTTTAACAATCAACTCTCCCATTGATCTTTAATTACATTTAGGTGGAGAGATCACTTTTACTTTTAGACCCTATCCACACTAAAAAAGATTTCTGATAAATCACAACATATTTATGTATTTGGGATTGTATTCACATGAGGATTTACCAAAAACGATATTTTTAGAAACAACGTCTAGAGTGGAGTTATTTGACAACGCCGTTTACACTCGAAATCCGATAGCACAAGTTGTAACTTTCTAGAAAATTACACATATTAGGAGAAGGAGTTAATTTTTTACAGGCTGAATGTGCTCATTTCCCCTTCTCTAATAATAAGATTTTGATTAGATACATCATTCATCAAAATTCTTAACCGGCTCGTATTAACTAGATTTTTTTTTGTGTGGACGCATAAACATTTTTTTAATCCAACACGAAGAGATACACTTGAAAGAAGTTGCCGTATAAATGGAGCCTCAGTTTTGTCTTTCTTTAATCAAGGAAAGAAAATATATTTTGTTTAGGTCAGGCGAAACATAAAAAAAGTGATTTCGTTTCGTCTCGTAATCGTTATACAAAATACAATTTGTCTATTCATGGTACTAGCTACAAGTTCCTGATTAGAAACCTTCACCGAGTTATTCCAAACAGGGGCAAGCACATCGAATGATAATTTGCTTAATTGTAGGACAATTTTATATACATCTGTAAAAAAAAGTATTAATGCATATGTGGTCCATCAACACAAAATCAAGCTATAATGAATTTTCTCAAAATTGAGTGCGGTCTACTAACCCTTTTGGAGGGGTTTCAAATACTCCTTGAAGTAGCCGAAATTGATCGTCAGAATATAAGAATGCTAAATTGTTCAATTTTATTTGAAGAGGGCCAATATGAGTCTCTTTAATCAAATGAACTTTTTAAATAGACAGGGATAAACCACTGAATTTTATTCTACGCCTCAAATCCTAGGATAAATTCTTTTGAGACGGGCTGACAACAGAATATCATTTGGGATTTCAATGTTCAAGGCGAGAGAAAACAAATGATAAAACAGATATCTACACACTGACTCCATTTTTTTTGTTTAGTTAGGATAGTGACTTCAAAAATAATTAGGAACAAACTGAAGATGGCAAAAGCTCAGTGGTTGACAGTGGTGCATTAATACTTAAAAGGCGCTGCTGTAGACTGGTTATCTTAGGCTTTAAAGGGGATCCTTAAACAGTATTGGAGAACAATTTTAAAGTGGTTCCGAATATCGAATGGCTATATCCTTATTCTATATTAACAAATCAGTAGTGGAGAATAAATAATGCACTTTCCTTGCCTTGGTGATTGAAAATTCTGGACATCTCTTTTTCCTATATTCGTTCGCACAGTAATTAATTAATTAAGTGAAGAAATGGAACAGCAACAATGGAACTGTGGAATCCCGAAGGGTGATTAACTAGTGTCAACGGCGTTAAGTTACCCATAAAATTTCAAAAACAAAGCCTTGATAGCAAAAATAAATATAGTCATATACACAGCATGAACTAAAAAACAGTCCTATCTCAAGGGATGGAGAAGAGAATCACGAATTAATGATTGGAATACTAAATTAAATAATAAAACAAAAAGGTTTTAAACTATAATTAAACATTCTTGGGTATCTTAACTCCATCGCACAAATTTGTATAACAAGCATTTAATTGACCTCAAATATGTCTATGAAATATTGAGCTGTATGTAAATTAGAATGTATAATCCGAAACGAAAATTGAGATTCTCAAGGTTTAATCATCGCAAAAGTCGTGTCTTCCTTTTTACTATCAAATTATACTTTCTTTATCAGACGGAGCGCGCTCAAACATTTATAGCTCTTTCTACTCTTGGAAAATCCCTTAACAATTTTTTTAACAAAATAGGATATTAATTATATGATAATACACATATTTTATTGACATGACACATAGCAAAAAAGTTTTACTAAGTACGGAAATTTGTTAGCGCAAAATAGGGAGTATTAATTTTTTTTCAAAAAAAATCAAAAAATAAATTTTCGGAGAAAAATTTCAAAAATATATATTTGGTGACAAAAAAATATTTTTTTTTGCAAAATAATTTGAAAAATTAAATTGCGAATATAAAATTTTATGAAAAAGATATCAAATATTAAATTTCCTTTTAAAAAAGGAATAATTCCTTTTTTTTCCAGCCCACCCTCTGCGGACACCCCTGATATATGAAGTAATAAATAAATTGGCATATTCTCTTGTTCTTAGTTTTTGTTCAAGGCTGGTTTGATGTTGACGTAATACATATGTATTCTAATTTGTAAATTTTTTTTTTTGACGGGACTCTTATTCAGGGCCACCCTGTATTGGGATTGTATTTCTAGATACATAAATGTTGTATATGGACTATGTTTGACTTCAAATTATATCACTAATATTGTAGCATTCAGTATGTTCTCGTTTTTTTATGCCCTTTTTCATTTCACAATGCGTGTACTCAGTATGTAAACATAACATATAAATTAGTGATGGGACGATTAATCGGAATGTAGATCGAAGTTGGGAAAAAAATGTTTAATTTGTGATTCCGATTCTTATTTATTAATGGTAGTTAACTATTTATTACTTTCTAAGTCATGGAAAAAATAAAGGAATTTTTGATGTTTCTTTTTTAATGTTATATTAGAAATTTAAATTTTGAACAACTGGGGATATAATTTTTTTTTTTTGAAATTTTAATTTTTTGAAAATAGCAGAATCATTTAAAAAAAAAAGATGAAAGCATTAAAAATAGATGGATCAAAAACAAGTTTTTGTTTTAGATCCTTCTCTTTTTAAAAAATTCATTAAATATTTTAGAATTTTTTTTCAAAAATCCCTTTATTTTTTGAATAGTGCTGCATTTTAGCAAAAATTTTAAATACCATATTGTATAAAAAATAAATTTCTAATAATATAACATTTTAAATTAAATTTTTGGGTTTTTTTTCCAAAAAATTCCAAAAACCGAGCTCCTCCTGAAATACAATTCTGTGGATCCCCTTGATATCAAAATGGTATTTTTTAACCATTAGTTACAATATTAAAGAAAAGGCATCGGAATCGGCATGGCTAATTTTTGATAGAATTATATAGCTATCAGCAACTGGATTTTTTTTTTAGACATCCCATCACTAATATAAATAGAGCTACATATGAATATCTGCAGAAGCACTTTACATAGAATACATTTATATTGAATATATATCATTATTTTTGCATTTCAATGTATATATTTTGTATGGCTCATTGGTTTGTTTGCTTATTTGTTTCAAGCCTTGTTTTCCTTTACATATTGATTTATTATTCCTCTTGACACGTAATCACTACAACTCCTATGGTTGTATAAAAATATGCCATTAGACGTGTACGATACTTTTTGTAGTCGCAACTCTGAGCTGAGAATTTAAATTAATTTTTAGTGTAAGACCTCATGGATAATGGAAAGTAACACTGAGGATTTGTTGGGAAGTTATAATTGTCAGTCCTTGTTAGACTCATAGTATAATTGAGGTTTAACATAGGAGTAATTCTTGCCAATGTCCTGGTTGATTTCCTTCTCCATCTGCCCCCACGTACCTGCTGCTTGTAACGGATCTAATTAAACGTCATGCCAGCTAAGCTGCTGTCCTTCCAAAATATTCTTTAAATTGTCAGGGTTATCATGTTGATTTTGGGTTTATTTTTATTTTGCATACCCAAAATACAGATGGTTCAAAATATCAATTACTCTAAGCAACATTAGAGGTTGGGCGAAATTATTTATGACCAGAGGTGTATTTCCCCATTTTGCATGATGTAAGAAAGACTTCTGATTCTCTCTTCTGGAGCTGTAGGCTTTTAAGAGTAACTCTTGAGCAGATCCCACATGGACTGGTGGAGAATTTTGGAGCAACAACTGGTAGAGATGAATTATTAGGACGCTATTGTGGAAAGTTTTGGGTATGCTAACAAACAACAACCAAAAAGCTACTTGGTAACTCTGACAATTTGAAGAATGTTTTGTAGGGGAGCAGCGTGGCTCTTAAGGCGTTTCATTAGATCAGCTACAGTCAGCTGTGACTAGGGAAGAAGGGAACAAAAAAGGGTATTGGCAAAAATTACTCCGATTAAGAATGTTTTCTTGCATTAGCTGCAAGTAGCTATGAAAGGACGGGGAAATAATTAAATAAAAGAAACCCTAAAATTTGGAAATATGTTTAAGAGGAGGGACACAGAGAAGAGTTGATATTTTGTTACATAATTGTCTGACTTTCATCATTTTTAAATGGAATTATTTAAAAAATATTAATGTGTGGGACATATATGTACAATATTCTTCCTATGACACGTAATATTTTAAAACTGCATGTCTAAAGGACAAGAAAAGAAAATAAGTGTGAGTAACCTTCTATGTATTCTATATATTTGTTTAGTAAGCCTGGTGTTAAAATAAATACATTGTATATACATATTGCGAGTTTGACAATTTTTTCGATTAATCTATGAATCATGTTTTGTACCTGAGAGGAAATGCAGTGCTGGGTGTGTGGTCTAATAAATAAATACTAGCACTTGTATTTTTGAATAATGTTTCTTCAGAGAAAGATATATTTGGCTGTATACAAGTTGCGGCTATGTACGTTACTTACACAAATGACGTCATTGAAACATTTTTTTTCCCGTAACATATGTACCTTTTTCTTCCATCTACAGAAAATTTACCTTCTTAATTTAATTATCAACATAAATCAGGGGCGTCTGCAGGATTATATTTAGGGAGGGCTTGGTTTTTGGATTTTTTTAAAACTAATTTCAGATATTAAATTTTTCGGAATTTTTTTCAAAAATCCATAACTATTCACAGAAAATAAATTTTTCCGAAAAAATTTAAAAAAATCCAGTCATTCACAAAAAAAAAAAAATGGAATAAAAAATCCAATATTAAATTTTGCAGAATAAACATTTATAGTAAAGAGCTTTCTACCTTCTTTCTAGACAGTGGGGATGATGTTCTTGGGGCGTCCGCAGGGAGTGATCTGGAGAGTCTGGAGCCCCCCAAATTAATGATTTTTTTCTTTTTACCGGAAAATTTAATATTTGAACTTTTTTTTTCAAAATTTGTTATTTTTTCAAAACAGCTGTGCATTTTTGATTTTTTTTTCCAAAAATTTAATTTTTTCTGAATAGCAATGGATTTTTGAATTTTAAGGGGCTATGGATTTTTGAAAAAACAATTTTATAAATTTAATATTTGAAATTTTTTCAAAAAAATTAATTTTTCATATTTTTTAGAAATTTTTTTAATTTTTGGACATCTTTTCAAAAAACAATTAAATACCTAGACCCCCCCTCCAAACATTATTTTTTTTTCCTATTCTGTCTGTTATTGTCATATATTTGATGATTATTATTACTGAAAGACAATACTTCCATTCCACAAAGTGGTTATTCGTCAAAGTTTCTGTCTGTTCGACATTTACTCCATCGGCTAAGTGTCCGTTCGGCAAAATGACATTCCACAAAATAGGTTTCACCAATGTATCCTTACATGCATTAAAATTATGGGGTGTTCTATTATTTGTTTTGGGGCAACGTTACCAAATCTGTCAGGGATCACATACCTACACTATACATTAACACAAAGGATTACATAGTACAACATTCCATGTACTTCTTAAATTTAGTTTGCCAATACCCATAGCTTTTTCAAATATACGTTCGTATTTGTGAACAAAAGTTTATGCCGTGATCTGGAAGCTCATCATTCATTCCTCTAGATCTATGTAAAAGGATGTCATTTCTGAGTCAAAGGAGGTTTATAGTATCTATGTATTGTATCCTTATTATATAATGTACAGCATAAATGTAGCAATACTTTCTTATCATCAAATAAAATATTAAAAATAATAGTAAACCCGTCAAAGAAAAAAAGAAAACATTTTTTAATGTTGTGGTTCTAAGGAGGGATCAAATGGGGATTTATATAAAATCGTCAGTCCCCCCTCTTTTTCTTTCAGAAAGATATAAATTCAATCTGAAGGAGAGATCAGAACTCATTTTATATCCTATGTATTCGTTGTTTATTTTATTAAAGATATATACACTTGGGATCGAGGCGGCTTGTGACTCGACTTGAGTCCATATTTGGCTTTCGCAATGAATCACTCTCCAGACAAAGGACCTGTCCAGGTTTAAGAAGTTTGCAATCTCCACATTGCCTCGTCCGGAGTGGAAAAAGACAGAGATACTTTGTCTTTTCCACTACTGTGGAATAAATACTTCGTTGATAGATGCCATTTTTTTAACTGATGCCAAAACACTTCCGTCTAGCAGACAAAATAAAGTCTTACCTGCGTATGTGTAGGTGTTCAAAGTTTGTTGGTACACTACAGCCTCGTGCTGTATATACAAATATAATTAACCTATTTATATTACGGTGCTAATAATTTTTTTGGCTAAGCCTCCCAAATGATGAAAACTAGCGACACCCTTGCTTAATACAATTAGTTATATTATAATGATGGACTTGAAATGAACTTAAAAGAAATCTGAAAACGCGAACTGGACTCAATAAAAGTATTCAAGAACTTGAACTGGTGTTGATGAAAATATTTAAGGACTCAAACTGGTCTAGATGGAAATGTTCAAGGACTTGATACTCGAATTGAAATAGTAGTAGAATAACTGTTTGCCACATATGGTACTTAGTCGTATTTCTACAATGAATATTGATTACAATCTTGCCCATACGTCATAGTTTATCTTTGTTTCTCGATATTCTGGACAGTACTGAGGCTTCCATTTCTGAAAATTCAAGTTCAATGATCGCAAACTTTTGAATAAGAAGTAACAAAAGGAAATGGAGACTAGGCTTAACCAGGTGCCGTCACTAACTTATTTGCCTTGAAGTAGAATTAAGTACTTCTTTCAAGGTATTCAGACTTGAATCACCCCTTGAACTAATATTTAGAGTATATGATGATAATGATAACGGCTTTCCCGAGTTATTTCTAAAACTTTTAAAATAGGTTAAACAAAGCACGTATTCATTGTAGAAACAGTAATTATCGTGGTGGTGATTGTGGGGGTAGGTGCGCTTCATACTCAATTCTACACTGAGTCCAATAAGGGCTTACACTTTTAACTCTCTAATAATTCCTCAGTAATAATCTCCATTATCCATGAGCTCACTTAATTTATAATTGGATGTTTCCTCCTCGAAAATGAAAATAATGATAACACATTTGAAAAAAATTGTTAGTAAGGAATTATTTTACCATACCGGCATGTCATAAATTTCTAAAAGTCTAATAATTATTCCCCCTGTCTGAAAGCCTACCTGGAGAAAGAGAGAGAGAAAAAAAAAAAGGAGAAAAACCAGTTATAGATTTTTGTAGTTTTGAAAATGATTCAATGAGAATGAGACATAATTAAACGAATATGTGTAAAAAAGGCCTGCAGTCTACATAGTTAGTATATGCATATTTAGTTTGTCCTATGTAATAAATAACACCCGGGATTTATTGGGATATTTTATGTCAAAAATAGCTTACTTAATGGGATTTCCTAAAAAACCCTATAAAGTCATACAAAAAATGTATGTAAAAACAGTTAACTTTAGTAGATTTTTTAATGTTGTTTAATGATTTCTAATTCCTTTTAATGTAATCTTTTTGTTAAATTCTTTATTTTATTTTTATATTTTGCGTGCGTCAGCGAATCGTTAAAAAAAGTTAGCTAAGTGGAATACCCCTTCATTGTTCAAAAATGCCGACTGCAGACTCTCACAACATAGTTGTCTGCAATGGTAGCCCATTAATCTTCAACAATAACATTGAGGATGTTGCCATACGAGTGTGGGGTGGCGCAGGGCCCATTTTCTACATAGCTCCAGATTCCATAATCTAGGAGAACACAGTCAGGGGATGATTTGGACAAAAGTTAGGGGAACAAAAATCAGCTAGATTAGATCGGCAACACTTACATTGATCTTGTTGGATTGTCCCCGGTGGTGTCCCTAATTTCTCCAAAAACTCATCAGTTTTTACTTTGTTCAGCTCTTCATTCTCTGATTTCGTCTCCAGACTTCCCCCTATAAACAAGTGTCTTTCTGCACGGGACAATATCACAAATGGAGGGTACTAGTGTGGACTGGGGAGCAAGTCAGTAACTTGTTGTCTTATTGCTTACATTTCAAACATTTACAGTTGTCTGATTTGATCAGAGCAAATATCATCATAAAACTTAAAATAAAATGTTCTACTAAAACAGTAAAATTTTATTTATTTTTAAATCAAAAATTGGCTTCAAAAATCTTTCTGCAATTTGTTGACGCACGGTGTATTACTTACAAAAAACATATGAATATATGTCTAAGAGGAAATGATATCATGTAAAGGCTGAAAAGACCACAATATTTATGAATAACACAGACACCATTTATTTCCACTTATAAAAAAAAAAAAATAGTTTTACATATATCTACTTCCTCTCACTAGTCACTTTCATAATATGTATGTAAGAAATATGAAGACAGCAACAGTAAAGTATGTATATATGTATGAAATATAATCAAACTCTCAACTTACATTAAACTTGACAAAACTGTCCAATTCCTTCATCATGGCTGCGGCGAAACGAACTAATGTCTCTGTATTGAGAGTCCCATCGCAAATCCCCAGAGAGGATCTTCTCTTACCAGGATCAAGGCCACATGCAGCCATATAAGTTGAGGAAATTATCTTGATTTTCTCAACTCGGTGAAATTCTTCCAAAAAAAGGAGCTAGAAAGAAGATTTGTGAGACTAAATGCACAGTTTTACCAAATGACCATGTACGAAAAATTACTATAAAAAACTGCTAATAAAATTGGCTAATCTGAGTAACATAAATGGTTAAAAACAATCACACTTATTTGACTATATCTGTTGATAATCTATGCATGGAATGGCTATTTTTTCTATAAGTATAATAATTATGAAATGAAAGAGTGAATTAAATTAAAACAATCGTGTTATCAATGTTTAAGAAACTTATTTTAATTAATTACTAGTAGAAGGTGCCCTTATTGCAAGGCTGAATCGTGGGGAATAGAAACAAGGAATGAAGGTAAGAAGAAAAGAAGAGGGGAAAGAGAGAAGGAAGTATATATATATAAAGAAGGAAAATAAAGTTATATTTTGGTCAAAAACAGCCTCTTAATGACTGGGGATGCCCCCAAAAATATCATAGGAACATGCTTGGTTATTTTGTACGTCTACTTGCTAAATTTTAGACTGATTTGTTCATTTTTCATTCAAGTTGACTCACCTTGTCAAAGAGGGAAATGATGTCATTCAGGATCTGGAGACATTTTTTCCCCTTCTCAAAATTATTGGCTTCCCTGCAAAAGTAATCTGCATAGCGAGGAATTGAGGCAAACATGACGGCCACAGTTTGATACTCTTCGCTATAAAGACCCACTTCTCTATTATTTGATAAGTAAATATCAGCTAAGACAACAAATATAATGATTGATGAAAATGCATGTGATAGTAATATCGAACATTCTTACCCACGTGAAAGGGAAGAATGTTTTGCAAAAGTGTTTTGTTCACGAGCTTAAAGTCTGAGGCCTCTTCTTGATCAGATTTTAGCTGTCGTTTCCATTGATAGTCCAAGCGTCTCATATATTCATGCTGCAAATATATTAAACACATATCGATACGTATGATTATTTGATGGAATGTCGTACCTGTCGATCCATGAGTAAAAAGAATAGAGCAATGATGCAAATGTAAACAAAATGCGAGCAATTCTTATTGTGAAACGCAAACAGTTCGTCATAGCCAAAGTATTCAACTGAGAAGAGATTATTGTTATCAGCTGAAAGAGGCCCAAATATAATACATGCATAAAAAGTCATGCAACTTGCAAGGATGAAAAACTTTAACATGTGCTGGATCCTGCAAAAATAAGGAAAGTGGAAAGCATAAAAAATGCACTTTTTATAGGAGCAGTGTAATTTAGTCAGTCCCTCTTTAAATGATGACCTTTGATAAAAAGGAGTAGTAGATAGTTTCCTCTCAAATATTTGAATACTCAACGCTAGCATACAGCTAGATAAAATATTTAGAGATTTTTAAAACTAGTTTTTTTATATTTACTTTGACGTGTTAACACGCTGAGCAAAAAACTATCAAATATGTGCTAAAAATTGAAATCCAAACATGTAAAAAAAAGTACAAATAAGATTCAACTAAATAACGCTACTATGTAGCTGTCAAAACTATGTGCAACCACGCTAGCTGATAGCCAACAATGCTCTCCCTGCTATGCCAACGAAATGTTTGCTGAGTATAAAGGTAGCTGTTCCAAAAAATTTAGACGTTCCTTCAAGCTTCATTTTATATATTAAAAACACGTCTGAGTTGGAGACAAAAGCCGGATCATAAAAAAATATTTCCTTAATGAAGTCATAATAAATATCAGCTAGTGATGTGATATAAGAATATGAAACGATTATAGTTTGATGAGGACTCTTGTGGTTTTACTGTAAGACCTCATTTGATAAACTGAGGTAGAACTTGACTTTAAAATTAGTGAAAATGATGCTTTCTAAAGGGGGCTCTAAAATTTGGAATTTTCTAAAGAACCAATAAGAGGGGCGAGACCCATGTTTAGTTCCTTATAAAGGATTGTTACAATGCTAACAATTGCTAATGGATTATATAGTACATATACATTCCCCGATCAAGCCTATCATGATTTTCTGTAAGCTTACAAACCTACCTAGGGAGTATTTAAAGCAGAAATATGTAGATATTATGTATATTTTCGAATCCGTTTCTGCTCAAAAAGCACCGACATACACAAGTGTCAATCTTTTCACCTACGAATCTTCTTTTCATGACGATTACGATAACACACAAAAAAACACTTTTTTGAATGTTTAATCGAATTATTTTCTATCCTTGACGAAATAAGAACGAAACTAAATGTGACCAAAACGGGACGAAATGTAATAAAACGAAACAACACGAAAGTGACTATCTATTGGGTCGAAATTGGAATATCAATATATCGGGCAAAATAATCATCCTGATAACATTGCCAAACCGGCATCAAAAGGATACATCTGTACTTTACAACTAAAAATGATTTTTGAGCTATTAAAATACGATCATTTCCTCAGCCTAAAAAATACCCTCGGATAGTTCACAGCATATCAAGTAATTAATATAGATGTATGCCTGAATAATTTACTGAAGCCATTATTTTCTATTTCCGAATTCCATTCTCGAATTTATTTTTTTGTTATGTTCGTACACAACATATGTTGACAATATGAAATTTTGAATTGTTAGTTCGTTTTTGAAAAATAAAAAGGTTATACGTATTTCGGGCTTCTCCGGGATTTTCTACTATTGAAAAAAAAAAAATCAATTAAGGGAAATAGTCTTTCAAAACTTTTAAAAGAATGTATACTTATCTAAAATAGTAATTTTTTTACAAAATGCTAAATTTTGAAGAATAAAAAATCTTTCAAAGCCTCTATCGAAGCTTCTTCTTATCAATAACTCATTGCCCTAATTAATCACTATATGGCAAAATCAAATCATGTGTTTATTGCTCCTTTGAATGATCTGTCTTATGACTATAAATATAAAATTCAAGGATTACTCAAAAACTCTATAGTAAAAAAAAATCTTTTAAAAGTTTTTAAAGAATTTTCCTGTCTATTGATAAAGCAAAAATGACACAACAAACAAAAAAAAAGTCTAACCGGTTTATGGGCAAAAAAAAACTAAGAATGTCAACGTTGTGGACATTGCTTTTGTTAGCTTTCATCCTTTGGGTGGGCTTAGTCCTAATAATTATCAACTACAGGGCTGAATAGGGGGGAATAGAAATAAAGAATGAAGGTAGAAAAAAAGAGACAGAGAGAGGGATGTAGAAAGAGACCAAGGAGAAGAGAAGAGGGGATAAACCGAAGGAATGAGAGATATATAGAAAGAGACAAGGGAAAGGAGATTTTCTTTAGGTCAAAATAGCTTCTTAATTACTTTGGAGAGCCCAAAAAAAAACATAGGAAAATGCTTAGTTATTTTATAGGTACATCTACTTGCAAAATTTTAAATAGACCTCTTCTACTTTTTTGTATTCCATATGTGATAACACCAAAGACATACTTTTTATATATATGTTTGATATATTTAGGGATAGCAACCCACTGGTTGTGGACATGTGTACCAACATAATAAAAAATATATTCGATAATGTAATGATTATTGAACTTGAAATTATAAAATAACGGTTTGTTTTCATCAGACCTCGTGTATATCTTCTCAGCTAGAGAGATCTTGTCACTAAAAAACTGCTAAGTTATATTTAGTTTCGATTCTAAAAAGATTGAATCCTTAGGATATGAATCCATTGTGGCAAACAAACCAATCCAATTATGACAAAAGAAAAGAAATGCTTTCAGTTATAGAGGGTACATCCAATCAAATGAAAAATATCGGATAGGAAAATGTTTTGATTTACTCTTGTATGTTTATTTGAAGCCTTTCTGCATCCTTTATGTGATATCCAGCTTACACAAATATATTAATTAACCATCAACCCCTTCACTCTAAGGAAATCTTTTCAATTAAAAGGAGGAAGCCATAGCTTTATGCTCTCATTCATTTGTACGTACAACATACATACTTGTTATTGGATGTATCTTGAAAAATATATACCAAAAAATATACATATGTATATATGTTTATAGTAAAAGAATTTCATTTGATGGTGCTTCCCTTTTTCCCATTTTTTTAATTACATTTCATAGAAAGCAAGAACACAATATGATATCTAATATAGTATGTATATTGTTTTATATTAAACAGGAAACACGGCAGAGCCACCTCACTCATTTAATCGAAACGTCTTCCGTCAAGGCCTTCAGGGCATCAGCATTTGGGTGATAATCTTGTTCGTCTTGACCTCCAATCAGCAAAGTGATGGGTAAGGTCAGAAGTCTGCAAGCCGGAAGTCAGCTATGCTCCTCCTGCAGAATTGGTGCACCTTCTTGGACGTGTGTACCGGGGCGCCGTCTTGGGTAAGCATATAGTTGTACTTGGGGAACGTATTCTTCGGCCACGGCAAGATATGGTACATGAGGACCTTGTAGTAGACGTCCGTGTTGACTTTCTTTTCTTTTTTCGGTCGAATACAAAAAAATATAATGAATACCCATAAAGTTGGTCTTGAAGAATTAAGGAGGTGTCTAGCTGTTGTCGGCGCCACGACGCCGAGGATCATGATCTGAGCTGGATGTTTGGTACTGAATGTTCCTTTGACCTGATGTCTTGATTCAGCCAAGAAGCGAGCATTTTTCTTGTTCAGAACAGCGTCCACTGTGAAGATCTTCTTGTCAGAGATCGACTTGTGTGTGGAGGAGATCGCACACCCTCTGTCGTTTTTCTTGTTGCTCGAAATTTTTTAAACAAAAAAATAATTACACCAAATTGTAGCTGTTTTTCAGGTCTTTGAAATGGCGCCAGTACAAAATTGTCATACTTTTTGGAGCTGAGGCTATATGGCCTCGAAGGGGATTCTTATTTTTGAGTCCTTGTCCTGTAGACGTATAAAATAACCGACCATGTTATGTCCTATGATATGTACTTAAGAGACGGGGTTTGATCAAAGTAAAACCTTATTTCCCTTCTCTATTTCTATATCTCGCTCCTTCTTTCTTTCTCTCCCTCTGTCTCTTCTACATCCCTCTCTCTGTCTCTTTTCTTCTACATTCAATCTTTGTTTCTACTCCCCTCTATCGAGCCCTCTCTGCTAATTACTTATAGATATATTTTTTGGGGGGGAAGGGGGGAGGGGCTTCAGACAGTTTTAGGGGATATTGAAGCCTTCATGAAGAAACTAATGACGCTACTTCTAATAAACACTAGTAAATGGAATACAAAAAAATAACCATAATGTTATATTTGGGAACGTACAAGAGGCCTAAAAATGGCCAATTTCTACTTAAAATATCCTTTTCATGTTAAACTGACTTTTGCCACGCCAAAAAAAGGGCAGAGAGGTCTCAAATTTTGTCAAAGTAAGTTTTTTAAGTATTTCAAGCAAAAAAGGTCTTTGTGCAGGGGAAAAAAATATTATTCTGAAAAAAAAAGACAGTTTAATTGGGTAAAACTTTTGTTATAATCATTTTACCAATTCACCAATTACTTAAATCTACGTGCATATGTTTATAGGTATATATTATGACGTGGAAAAAACAACAACTAAGAATAAGCCTCCTCTATATAGTTTCTCAATTTAATGCTTGAGTAGACTCTGTTGAATACGTATTGTGGGAAGGAGGAAGCCTCAAGTGTAATAATAAATCTCTTACAGTTCCACCTCTTATCGTTTTTTTCTATCTATAGATTTTTTTGCTTCTTTTTTGCCATTTAGTACACATTGATTAATACATACTCGTATGTAAGGATGTGACTATTAGCTAAATTGAGGTAAGGATTATTTAAAAAAAAAAGTATATACTGGTAAGAGCAGAATATGCACGCTCCTATTAATTATTCCTCCCATTTTGGAAATTCTTACATATTAGCAAGCTAGGAGGACTATAGTTTATATTGATTTTTGTTAGCAGATATTTTGTGTCTCGAAGTTACCATATATTTTATGACATTTTCTTATGCATGGTTTTTATATTCACCACCATGCAGACTATATTTTCATCCCTACTCGTATTTTAGTTGTGTGTTTTGCAGACTTGGGACTCGTTAATTTTCATGATTTAACAGCGATTTCACACCTTGAATTAATTGAATGGCGATTTGACTTGAACTTGATGAGTTAAGAAACTCAATACTTGATTCCAAATCGAAAAAATAACTCGTAAATCGGACATAATTGGGATTGTTGAGCAGAAGGAGAGTGGCAAAGGGGTGGGATAAGGCATATAACTCTAGATACCTGTAATAAAGATGATATTTTTTCATTTTCCCAAATGAGTAATTTTTTCTTTATTATATACAATAATATATGAGAGTAAAATAAGGCTCAAATATATATTGTATTTAATATTGCTTAAATGTTAAACCACAAATTTCAGCAAAAATGGGTCTTTCTCACATTTTTTTTATATCAAATTTTAATGATAATAATAATTTTTGAAAAAAAAATTAAATAAAAAAAAACCTCTTTCCTTACCCTGGATATCCTTTAATATGTTTATTTCAAAAGAGTTACCAAGGAAGAATGTATCTGAATACCAATTAAGGACTAAAAGCTTGTAGTGTGTAAAGTATAAATATCAAAGAAATGATCTTTCACTCAAGTGGGAAAAAGGACCACAAAATGTCTTTGATAGACTGCCATGTATCTAAATTCCATGGAAAAGGGATATTTAAAAATAAATGATGAAACCATGTTTTTTAAAATATCTTGTGCCTTGTAGAAGTAAAATATATTGTGAAAAAAGGAATCACTTTTAGAGTGCTCAATTGAAAGAAGATATGAAGGTTATTTTCTATAAACAGGACAAGATCCAAAAATTCTCCTAACAAATAACTAATTGGACTTTTGTAAATCTGTAACGGAGGGACAGTAAAATTTACAAACTACCTCTCCAGTGAAAGTCGTGCCAATGTGCACCTGACTTAAGTTTTAGTAAAATCCAATCGAACTGTAAAAAACAACTAATGAACAGCACAGAGCCAGAGAATCAAATTACACTTAGGTTTCATACAAAAGAGACTTTGATTTGGCTTGAAGCATTCGAAGTGAAAATACACATAACTCTACTTAGGCTTCAGGAGTTGAAAGACTCGATGCCTGTTTCGGGACTGTAGAAATGACCTGTGAATAGCGCAGAGCTGGGCAATAAGACTCGAGTTGCATTTAAGTTTAATTAAACTGCAATTCAAAATCGATTTGTAGTGAAAATACTTTCGATTTTACTAAAACTTGACGAGTTCATTGACTCGATATCAAACTCGGACACGTAAAAATTACTCATGAACAAGGGCGAGCTTAAGACTTTCACACTCGAGTAACTAAGTAACATGATTAAACTACGGCTTCATACTCGACTCTGAGTAGTTCAAGGGAGAAAGACACACAAATTCGACTGGAAAAACTTAAAGACACAATTCTTGACTGAAGAGGAGTCTACAGGTTTATATTTTGGGAAAGGCTTGGTTTTTGGAATTTTTTTTTGAAAAATTTTGTTCCCATAAAAATATCTTTTTTTGAAAAAAATATCAAATAAAACTTTTTGGAAAAAATATCGAAAATTTAATTTTATAAATTTTTTGTAAGCAAATTTCAAAAGTAAAATTTTTGGAAAAAAAAATTCAAAAAATTATTTAGCTATTTTAAAAAATTAATTTTTAAATATTACATTTTTGGAAATTTAAAAAAAAAATCTACAGCTATGCCCAGAAAATCATATTTTTAGATAAAAGTTTTTCGGCCCTGGACAAAGACTCGTGAACTTTTCTGGTATATATTGATAGCCTACCTTAGGAATGTAAATATGACCATGATTGCGAGGGAGCATCGGTACGTGTAATTCTATGAATGAATAAAGACAAACCTGAGTATGATTAAATAGAACTAGTACGGGGATTTACTACCTTCGGACTTTCTGGTAGGCATCTTGTCGTCACCTTGGAATAAGGAAATCATCATCATGGAAAGTTAAAATCTAACATAAATTGTACTTACAACATCAATCACGGATGAAATCATAATTAGAAAAGACACAACCACAAATATAAAGTTCCTTGTGACCCAAGAGCCACTTATCCGTCTTGAAATATGGTAAAATGCCCTTAATCCCGCAAATGGAGGCTCCAAATTGATGTCGTCTTCCATGGACTCATAGTGTGGATCCACAATTTGATCCCATATATAAGACACCCAAAGTGAGGGAAGAAGGAGAATCAGGAAAAGGAATAGAGCAATGTAAACGATCCAAAGGTGAATGTGAGGTCTAAAAATAGGAAATAAATAATGACTCTTTATTTGTTAACTGAACCCCTAAATTTAAATAAAAAAATACTCTCTTTCGAAGGACATATAAAACTTGGAGAAACACATAATTTAAGAAGAGGGGGGCGCAGAAAGAACAACAAACAAACATATTATTAGAGGTAGATATGTTGCGCATAAATAAGGGGTCTCATGCCTCAAAGAAGCTTTGTTAATAACATGTTTATAAATATATAAGCATTAAATTACAATGAAATGCTTGCTTGCTCAAGGCTGTACTACTCTTCAGGCATTCTCTCATGGGATCTTCTACAAATTCTGGATAAAATATATGTACCAGAAATTTTACTCTGTATTCTTTTCATATCAAATCTGGTCTTGGATAATTTTGGATTCAAACTTTTTGGATATTTATACAACTTTTATTGGGTTCAGCCAATTATATTTACTCTTTGCAAATTTTCTATGGAATTTCAAATGTGTAGTTATATTTTACATACAATCATCTAACCCTGAAAAATATAATTTAAAGAAGGTTAAACCTCTATATTTTGAGAGTTTTGTTGGAAATGAAATAACACCTGGATTTTTACTTTGTTTTTGACTAAAAGAGCTTTTTCTAGTTGATAATCAGAACAGGCTTTATTATTTTCCAAAGCTGTCGTCATTATTATTTAATTCTTGAAGACTTCTAATTATAAAATAATAACGAGTGTTTGTCCTTATGAATGCCGGAGAGTAACACTGAGGGTTTGCTCCTCAGAAGTTATAAGTGTAAGTCCATGTTAGACTCCCAGTGGAATTGAGGATCGACATCGAACTAATTCTTGTCTTTCTAAATACGGAGTGGGATTTGTGTTTTTTTTTTCATGCTCTCACGGTTGTTTGCAGCTGAAATAATAAATAGTCATGACAGCTTAGCTGCTCTCCTTCTCCAAATTATCACGTTCATTTAGGGTTTCTTTTATTTTTACATACCAGAGAGATATATTAATTTTTTTCACTTTTTTATACAATATAAATAATTATCTCGGAATATTAAAAATTCAGCATTAAACCTCTACAAATTTCTGCTTCACAAAAAATTAAAATTAATTTGAAATTTTTTCAGGAAAAAAATGATGAATAAATTAAATTTCATGCAGAGTATTGATTTGCATCTTACTAAAAAGTTTGCTGAAAATAAATTGTGTAAAAATGTTCGAAAAATTCTCCAAAACCAAATTTGATACCAATTATTTTTTAAGAATATAAATTAGTGTACCAATTACCAACAGAATGGAATATGAAATTGGGGATTTTTTTTTTGCGTTGTGTTATGGTATGCCATATAAAAAATAAATTTTTAAAATATAGTATATCACCTAGTAGTTTAACAGGATTTCAAAAAATGGGTATGCCAGCATTTTTCTCAAGAATAATTTCCTGAAAAATGAGGAGATAAGAGTAATTAAAGTTTTAAACTTCAACTATCAAATAAAAAGATAAACTAAATGTCTATTCACAAAGTTAGATATTTTGGTCGAAAAGCCCTTACTTATGAGAAAAGAACGTGAACTATCAAATTGTAGTTGACTAAAACCAGGCGTTTATGAGATATGGGGCCCTTTATTGAAGTTATATTCTCTCATTCATATTACCTAGATAGTGAATAAAAAGTACATGGACCTGAAATGACATGAAATTTGACACATATGCTTGTTACTTACAGCAATACAATTATGCCTATAAAGTATAGATTGATTAACTTATAAATTCCTTCTTAATAATGTAACTAAAACTCAGCGCCTTATATTAAAAAAAAATATTTAGGCTGGTAAATCTTAAGCATTTTCTTCAAAGAGAGTTTTTTATTTTTGGCAACCTGAACAATGTTTTTATTCTCTCAAGATGTTATTATTATTATTTTACACTTGAGGAGAGAACATCGAAGTATTGAGTAATTAGTTATGAGTGCACTCATGAAAAACAAAGAGTAACCCTGTAGATTAGTTGCGGAGTTATCAGCTATATTAAATCAAGCAAATATATATTGTTTATTCAAAGTTTGTCTGTTCGTCGACGCCTAGAAACTCCGTGCAATGGGGATACTACGACTACCGTTATTTTATAAATTGGGAATGTAAGTTTTGAGGAAATTGTTTCTTTGATGTTCAAGAAAAATGTGTCTGTTGTAACTATTTCTTGCTGCAAACTCTCCCCGGGCCCCTTATTAATGTAGATAATTACATTTCAATATTGAATTTTCCAATTTGGCAATAAATATTTATAACTGTCCTTTTAAAGGACTGCGTACCTAAAATAATGGAATAACTAGTGTATAAATGATGTTATTATTGTATTAAATCTATGCAAATCTATACTTAATCTATGCACATTAAGGACTTTCGATTTTTAGAGTTGTTACTTATTTTGTTTGCACCATGGAATTTTCTCCTGCGTATTAATGAAGAAATAAATTGTGGGTTGTAAATTCTCCAGCTTGCAACATTAAAAAATAAAGATTAAAATTGGCTATTTTTATAAGGGTGAAAAGGGCATGAGGTTATTTTACCACCCCTACGTTACAAATTTAAAAAAAGTCTTTAAATAAATACCTCATTGATTGGTAAATTTCGGATTAAGTATTTTTTTAGCAAATAAATGTTAGATCATATGTATTTTTATTAGATACCTCATTCAGAATAACTTTTGACATTCCTAGATAACAGGCTTTTAATTTTTTGGCACCCTATACAATATTCACAGAATAAGAGACGACATGGACACGGTGGCCACATTTTCCACTCTGCAACTACTTGAGAGGTCTCAATTTTTAAGAGAGAAGCCTCATCTTTTATGTGACTTCAATAAAAAATCTCAACTTCCAGAAATTTTTGGAGGTGTAAACTTCATGAATGAAGATTACTTTCAATTTTTGAAAAAATAGCGGGAGTACCTGGCATTGCTCAGAATTATTTTGCCTCGACAAAAGACAGACAAACTTTGCTTCATTGATAAAGATATATACTACCCTGTTATTTTTTAATATAGTTTAACATCCAACGTATAATGGCCCATGCGTTTTTGAATTTATTTTTAATAATATGACCTGCTAAACTTTAGACCATGTGTCAGCAACCTTTTGGAGAGTAAGGACCCGCCATCTATGAAGTGCCATGGCCAAGGGCCAAACAGCTATCGCATCAGAGTCATGGTGGAAAACCATGTTATTGAATATATAATTGATTTTCTGGGTGTTTAAAGGAAACAAGGATTCAATATATGTTTATTTAAATAAAACCCTTAGTTTTTACTACAGGACACCTAATAAAAAAATGAGATAGAAACACACAATTTCAAAGAAAAGTCTATATTTTACTTTAAAAAAATAGGAAAAATACTAAATACTAATTATTTAATTTCTGTAGGCTCTCAACTGTCATTTTGGATTAGTATGCATAGGTATAGATGATTGTCCATGATAAGACGGCGGCGGACCAATAGAAATTCGGTCGCAGGCCGAGGGTTGCTGACCTCTGCTTTAGACTTACAAGATTTTAAATCTTAAGCCCCACATTAAAAAATGATACCTCTACAAAATCCAAGACAGACAAACAAACACACTTTGATTTATTAATATATATAGAAATCCATTAAACAACTATATTTTTATCAATTAGTTTATTCAGCACTATAAATTAGAAGTTACAATTCTTCTCAATTTATGACTAACTAATGCCAAATATTTTTTTACTTTCCTTCCCAACTTGCTCCAAGTTCAATAACATGGAATAAATATAACATGGAACGCTTTAAATGTCATCGTTTAATAATTAATACTTCATCACTTTTCCACACGCACGTTTTAATGTTTCAACCATAAATGTACATACATAAAATAGTTGTTATAACCATATAAAAGGCAATCAAAATAAAATCTAAATGACTCTAAAATGAATCAATTATTATGTATGGTTGTTGTGAAATCAAGGATTTCACACCCTTGGTACACTATATAAGGCAGTCCTTCTTAACTGGGGGGAGAAGGGGGGTGAAGAATCGTATAAAACGCTATCTTTGTAAAAGAGAGGGTATTATATTCAGAGCCCACATTAGTGATAGCAGGGTTGCATGCAAAATGCAAGAGACCTAAATCCCAATCTGGGTAGGGATTTTTTTTTTTCCAAAAAAACATTAGTATTTAAAAAAAAAAAATGTTTTTGGAAAGAGTATTTTTTTAAATTTCAGAATTACTTATTTTAATAAAAATTCAATGTTTTTTTTTGGATTTTTTTCATTAATTATATTCATTGTTGAAATTTCTCATTTTCCCTCAATGACCTTTTTGGTAGAGAAATTTAAATGTATTCTTTCAATCATGTGCTTGATGTGTGGGACCATTGTGTCCTCATGGGCACAAAGTTTGCTATTACTTTAATTTTTTTTTCTATAAACAAATCATAATAAATTATTTCCTTAAAAACAAACAAAAATACATCAATGACATATAATTGATTTAAAAAAAAAAGTCATTTAAATAATGTTTTTTTTACAATAAAAAAGATACTTATTTAATTGTCTTTTATTAAAAAGGTCTTTATATTTATAAAAGCACATCTGGGTTGGAATAAGCCAGCTTTATAAATAATCTGAAATTTTGTATTGTAGTAATGTGACACGATCTGAATTTTGCAGCGCTAGTATTTTCGATTTTCTTGAAAACATTATTACTCTTTGTAAAGAATTATTTAAAATTGGTCATACAAAAATTGTCCCCCCCCCCCTCTCTCTAATTAGTAATAACAAAATTCCTATTAGATACATTAACATTCTTCTTAACCGGAGCTTTCTTTTCGTCTGGAGGCGGCGAAATTTTTTGAATCTGAAAGGGTACATTGTCTAAATTCGCCTACACGTCATATTTTCTCTTTCTATCTTGAAATTTGAGACCGATTAAGCGGAAAGTTGAAATACAATTATCGAAACCTTTTAATAAAAGGATAATAAATTCAAGGCAAAGCAAATAATATATTACTAGTATAAGAGATGAGGAATCTTGACTTTTTAGAGGACAATGAGCACATTGGAGGATCATAAAAGTAGATGAAAGGTCTCATTATCTGGAGGAGATTGTATGTTTCTCTCTTATGAAGTATGTCGGGTGTGAGGCTCAGAGTGGATCTATTGACTATGGGATAAGATCAAAGTTGATCATTACATAAGACATTTCAACTTTTTCTTAGTATTAAGAGGAACTCCGATAATTTAATTACAACTTTCTGCTTACGCGTTCTTCTCTTTCAAGATAGAAAGAGAGAGAGTATGACGTCTGGGCAAACGTATACATTGTACCCAAAGTACGTTTTTGATAATGCTATAATATGCTCAAAAAAGAAGGGAGTTAGTTGTGACGAGTAACGAGTAAATACTCGCATTTTAGACACAGGAACCGAGTTGATGGTGTCTTTTTTTTGTTTACTTCATAAAAAGAACGAGTTTTTATCGCAGTTTATCCCGAGTAAAAGTGATATCAGGGGGCAAATAACCACAGCCATGGATGGACTTTTTTATATGTTTTCTAAAGAAAATAAGCCATTAAAAGTATTTTTTACTGGACCTTACTATGTAAGCCATTTTTAATGAGCTCTCAACAGATGTGCTACATCTTCTGTTGCGTTCTTTCTTTTCTCTTTAAGACTATATATATAGTTTCTGGACCCAATCTTTTGATATCTTGTACAATGTACATTGTATAGTCTATATAGTATATACTCTGGTATTATTGTAACTTAAGGGATTCTAAAAATAGAATGTGTTTTTTATTTTTCATTTTTTTATGGCTTTTATCGTATTTTTCAACTACATTTATTTAAATAATTATATTTAGCGGAGAAAAATAAGTAGAAGGGGGCACCCACCTCCTTACCAGAAAAGAAAGGAAAAATAATATGTTATGAAAGATGAACAAAAAAGTCATAATATGTAGAAAATAAGATTTATATCAAGTAATAAAAGAACGATTATAATGTATATATCAACTAGAATACTCAACAGTTTCTCGGAAATAAGAAGTATGACTCCCATTGCGTTGAGAATGACAAAGGTTGCAAGAATGTAGAATTTATAGAGGGGATCCATTTGAAAAAGGTAGGGTTTTTCCCATGACCAGTCCCGGAAACTCAGTAGTAGGGGATTGATATCCTTGGGATGAAACCATTGGCTGAAATGATATGAATACATATATATAAATTGAGGATCTCCGAGGGGGCTTTTAAAGTTTCCAGATATAAAGAGGTTTTAAGTTTTTGTAAGTTTGAACACAAATATTATCTTTGAGATGCGTGGGAATTTTAAGCTTAAATATGTACTCAGGCATTTTGTTGGGTATATCTTCTGGCTTTTTATATAATTTTGAAGTTACCTTCAACATAATTTATACAAGAATGATAAAGCTACATTAATGTTTATATAAGGAGTCGTGATCCCAAAGAAGGGAATTGTAAGATTCCCAATTCCACAAAGTCTATGAAATAAATTCCTAACATAACACTTGTGTTCGTATAGTCGATAAAAGTGACTTCTATCACTCTGCATAAATTTGTCTTTTACAATCTTATTTTTCAAGGTTTCGAGGTGACATTTTTAAGTGTGTAGAAAAATAGTGTACCAATACAGTTATGCAAAAAAAAAACACTTAAAAGTTGATGAAACAGTTGTTTATATACCTCATTATTCGTATACCATGAATATTGAATCTTAGTATGGTTTTGTATATCGGCACTAAAGTGGTACCTGGGTACAAGTGCATTTAAAATGGAACTATACTTAATTGAACTTGTACTTGAAAAATTGGTACAAAACACCCCTAAAAACCCAAACACAAATTCATGAAAAAGTTCATTTGAATTGCCCGTAATGACGTTTTTGTTTCCTATGCACTTTTATTTGAAAAGGTATACCAATATCAATTTTTGTTACGCAAAAATATTGTTATTGTGGCAATACTAATTTATGATAATATTAAATGACTCACTCCGTTTTTCCAAGAGGGAGTCGCTCAATCTCGTCTTTCATAAAATCCCCGGCAGATCTTTTCATTTTTCGAAACTTTTTGAGGGATGTATCCATCAAAACAGAGCGTCGACGTTGATAGGAATGATTGCCCTAATAAAAGAAGGGGGGAAAAAAGAATGGGTCAATGTTTATCTCATCACTAGGTGATGTGAAAGTTGTTGGGATCCCGGTGAGCAAAAATTTAAAAAAATGAGTGTATATTAGTAACCTCCAAGATATTAGTGATCTTTTTAATAGTTTATCCTCAAAGCTATAAATCTATTGGTGAAACTTTTTTTCTAGCTTGATTCAATTAATTGATTTCTAATTATTTTAACTTTTCGCAAGATGTGGTTTTTATGATATGATATTCTCTTTGCACAATTTACTATGTTGATTCAGTTAAAAAAGTGAATTCATCAAGGTTGTAGTAATACTCAACGCTCCTAGCTGACAAATAAAAGTGTGTATAGACCACTACTTTGTACAAATACTAATCATGTGATCTTTGTTCCACCACTTGGTTTATAGCTTTGTTTAATCTCTCTATTTTGAACATTCAAACGTATCAGCGAGCAAGGAGCACTATCAATTATTTATGAATAAAAATATTTTGCCGTATTTTCTATAACATCATCTCAGGTATGGTTTTTATGCTTCCGTGGATTTAAACCTTTTTTACATCCCTTCTTATCACATCAATTAACCCTGATTAATTACCAGCGTGTCTCCCCCTTGGTAAACTCTCCTTGTTTCTATGGGATCGCTTGCCATTCGTACACGAGAAACCTAGAATGACATAACAAAATAAATGGTTTTATAATGATGTGAGTGTTATTATCATTTGAAAGATGCCTTGTCACTCAATAGAAAATGAAACGACAAAAAAAAGTTGAAGTTTAAAGCAGATTTATATTCAAAACATACGTTTCAAAAGTATTTTTCTTCTTTTTAAATAAATAAATAAAAATTCTACAAAAAATAGCAATCAAAAACTTTAAATTATTCCCTTTTCTTTACTTTTCCCCCTTTTTTTCCTTAATCCGTTCTTTTTTTCGTTAAAAAAAGGATAAAAGGTTGTGTGTGTTTTTCATAACTTTTTTTTCTTTCCTCCTTTTGTTTTGCAGTCTTTATCTAAGCCCTCCTTGACACTAGAGTAAATAGTAAAAATGCTAGGCATATCTTTGAAGTAATATTGAAGGATATAATTTTTGTATTCTTGTATGTACATTAATTGACCTTCACTAAAGAACAGCTGATGAAGAGAAAGAAAGAAAAAGAAGGGGGAAAACCATGCAGAAAAATTAGAAAGCCATGACATACTTCATTCACAGAGATATGTCCATTGTACATATTAACATACTTTTGTGTCTAGAATTGTGTAAAAAATTGTATTTTTTAAAACCAAGTTAGAAAGTCTTACTCTTGTTAAAGGATAAATCAAATACGTCTTCATTCCTCTCAAAAGAGGTTCATCCTCAAAGTCATTATCTTGGGGGTGAAGGATGTAGTCCTTTTTGAGAGCAATCCTTGTATCCTCTGTGATATGAATCGCTCTAACAGGGTTGTAAATAGTAGTTTAGTTAGTACGATGTTAATATCTATGTGGCTTGTCAACACAAAAGCAAGCTAGAATGTTTTTCTAAAAATTATATTTTTTATTCTTTGACGAATAATTATGGTTCCTTTCAATCGACAAGTGTTATTTTGATTAATCCTTTGAAGGACCCACAAATTGCACCTAAGGTAGCAAAAATTCAATGGCACAATGAAAGAATTAAAAATTGACATATTTCATTTAAAAGGCGCCATTTCAGCGCCTAATTAAGTTGCATCTACTAAATTAAGGTATCTTCTCAACTACTAAAAAGAGAATAGTGATAACGGTTACGCCTTAATAGGATATTTTTCCTACAGGCAAAATATAACCTAAGAAAGCCCTTTCTATAATATGGATCAAAGTTTAGGATCCTGCCATTTAAACTGGGATCGATATATTGGAAGAATAGTAAAACCTCTGGCCCGAATGACGACACATCAAAAACGATCTAGCCATATTCCTATGAATAGCTCGAATACCTCAGCCGTTGCTATGGATTACATTCTTGTGCATCTCAACTTGTACCATAAATTGGTAAATAAGCACAACGCTAATAGTTGAGCGAAATAAATTGTCTATGATATATTGGCCTGTATATTAGAACACTTTGATTTTCAACTTTTTTCGAATTTCGATTAAAGCTATTACGAAAAGTTGTCATAGGGCACAAAAGGTACCAATGTAAAATTGCATTGTCCTACAAGGTCATCTGTAGGTCGGAGATCTCGATCAAAGTATGAAAAAAGGCAAAAATTATTTACTTAGTATATATAGATACTAAGAAGACATTTTTAGTCATTTGCATTAAGTAATTTAAAAAAAAAGAAAAACAATCTTTTTAAGGTGTAAAAAGTGTATACAATGTATTTTTTTTTTAAATTGTCCTATAGAATAAAAAAAGTTAGAAAAAGTTGATGACCCGCTTATAATGCGCATCATTTTTTTACATTTTCATAAAGGAAAGATTCAAATGGAAAAAATTTAAAAATATATTTTGTAAGGTGGAATAATGTCTATCATTATTGATGAAATAAGGAGCCTTTGTCTCCTTTCAAACTTTGAAATAGTTGTGCTACCTAATGAAATTTTTCATAGGTTATTTTTTTACACATTGACAATTTTTCTGAGCTGTCCGTAATCGAAGTTCTTTTTAAAAAAATGAAAAACAAACCGCCTACTGTATAATATATGTTCATCTTTTTTTTTGACATTTCTTGATTTTGTTCAAGATTGTTTTTGTGTTAACTCCTCACATATTATCTCTACATATCTCACCCTCCTTTTCCTTTAGCCTCCATGATGTTAGCTATTGTAACATCCTTTGACCAAATGTCATACTGCCACTTTCGCAGTCCAATCAGACCCGACAGAACGTAGCCAGAGTGTATACCTATACGCATGTCTACTGGGACATCATGTTGCTCTCTAAAAAAGAGAATACCTATATTGAATACTTTTTGGATTCGAGGAAATGGATTAGATCCCTTACCGTACGTCGGCTATGAGCCGTATCATATCTAGACCCATGGATACACAGTTATCTGCATGCTCTGGCTTAGCGTCAGGGACTCCTGAAACACAGTAGTAGCAGTCACCAAGGATCTTGATACGCAAACAATCGTGATTCTAAGAAAAGGAAGAAAGGAAATGGGACTCAAAGGAAGAAATAAATGTGAAAGGACCACCACTACTCACAGATGCTGCATCATCAAACTTTCCAAATAGGTCATTGAGAGTAAGGACCAATTTGTCAACACTCAGCGTTGCTGTTAGAGGAGTAAAGTTGCAAATATCTGCAAATACTATACTCACATTATCGTGCTTCTTAATAAAGAGCTCCCTAAAAGAAGTGAAGGAATTGAAGGGTAGTCAAAAAGAAATAGAGATGAAGAAGACTCACTTGAATGGATTTTTAGATACGTCATTGTTTCTTTCATTTTGTACATAAGACCAAAGACGATCCCGTACTTCACTTGCAATATGCTTGGGTATAATACTCTTCAGAAGGTTTTCCTCTTGTTCTTTCTCATATTTCAGCTTATAGGTCGTTTCAATGCACGTTCGTTTATCCATGAATCCTCTTCGAAGATTGATTTCTCCAACATAGCGAACAAAGAAGCCCACAAAGTTCAGACTTAAATAATAGACTGCGTCTGCTGCCAATTGTATGAGGATTGTCTCAGAACTAAGGAGTTTCTACAGAAAAAAGGGGATTGAGAGTAAGTAAAATAAATATGGAACAAACTTACTTGATTAAATTCCAAGATGGAGTAGAGGAGGAGTCCAATGAAGGAAGCGGAGAGTCCAAGAGTTAGGGCTAAGGCTTTCTGCTGAATCGGAAGGAATAAATAAATGATGATGTGATTAAAATGAGTGAGAATAGGGACTTTGGTTGTTGAGAAGGGAGAGAAGATGACAAAGACATCTGTGTTGATCTTGGAGGTGATATGATGATGAATAAGGATCCCTATATCCAGGATCTAAGTATAAATGATTATCAGTCGACCAAATAAATAGGTATATTCTACAGTCGATTCCGATTCTGACGAGGTCGGTTCTTACAAAATTTAAAGTAAAAGTCTTTTGTATTATCATTTTTTTTTTTTTTTTTTTTTCCGTGGTTGTAGCTCACTTTTTGAAGCAGTAAAAAGAACAACTATGAAGGATATAATTTTCGTTTAGATCATGGACTTTCAATCAATTTACTCTGAATGTTTTTATCTCTTTTTCATTATATAAGTATTTTTTTAACACGGACTCCAAGAAGTCAGCACTATTTTACGTAAATAATAAAGTTGAATCTAACGAGATATGTTTATAACAATGTATGAACGTATGTATAAATGAGTCCCCTGTGCTCTCGTTAGAAACGGAATTGACTGCTCCCCATATTGTTATAACAATCATAAGTTAGTAGTTTATAGAAATATAACATATATGTACATTATACAGGCTACGAGGCTACAATCCGTAATTTTATGTGGCAAAATTAAGAGGGCTATATTTATGTTTTTCAAAAAATAATAATGTAAAAAATTAAGCACTTTTTCCCCCGCTTTTTTGTTACATCCCCTCTTGACTTGTTCTCTCAGTGTAACCATCTCCAGGCTCTACCACACCCTTTCCACGAGCCCTGAACTTCTGTCAAGACTGACTTCCTCCTAACTCAAATTGGCCCCTGCTGACACAGTGGCAGCTCTTAGCAACTCAACATTATTATATTTCCTTTAACACGGAGCAGCCCCATGACTGTAGGCCTGGGGAGCTCGTACTAGAACATATAATTTGACATGGGGACTAATACTGAGGAGTAGGTCATCCATTATGCTGCCACAAGTGTGTCTTAATTACTACAGTCAGATAGATCCAGGCCTTTACAATCTCCTCAAAGACTCTTATATATACTTTCTCCGTAAATTATAGGCTTCAGGCAATCCAAGAGTCCTCTGTATCTTTTCTTCGACTCAGTCGACATTACTATTGCTTTGGTGGAGTTGGAAAAAAAGTCCTTTACTCACAAGTTCAAGTACTTTTTGTGTCCTTCAATATATTTTCGAGTCTTCAGATGTCTTTTGAGCTCATTTTGAGTCCAAGTCAAGTTGCTAATCTTTGATTGTGAAATCAAGTCGTGTCTTAAATCTTCAAAATATGGACTCAAGTCTAAGTCCCCACTATATCAAAATGCTAATTGAGATGATTAATTTGCTGATTTAATCAAACAAATTATGAAATCCGCTATTTCCTATATATCCTTAATGTTTTCAAAGTTAGAGACAGCTAGCCAAAGACATTATGGATTGTAAACTCGGAGCGTATTAATTTATATGTAAGTATATTTGTGGTGCGTAGATTACATTTGTATTCTTTGGCAAGCTATCGTCCATTTCAATCAACAAATTATTCTTATTGATCCCTTGGTTCTGTCGCAAATACGTATCCAAAATTAATGCTCACAATGAAAGAATGATAAATTGATGGATTTTATTCGAAAGGTTATATCGGGGCTAACGTAAGGATCTTAAACCAAATGAAGTGTTTAAACTATTGCTACAACTCAAGGGTATTTGTAGTCCCCCCACAAATTTGAATACAAAGCAAATATTGGCTCAAATAGGAATATATACATATTTATGTATGTATGAAGTAAAATAATAAAAAGTATTTCTTGGTTTTTGTTTAAGATTGTTTTTATGTTTACACACTACCAAATTTGTAATTTCTACAACTATCTTTATGTATTACATTATATCAATGTCATGGAGTTATTGCTATTGTCTACTCCATACTTTTGTACGACACATACATAAATACATATTCTATAATTCTCCTTACATTATTTATAAAAATGTAATTTTAAATCAATATAATGTATATATATATTTGTCATTTTTTCTTTTTTTCGAAAGCTCAGTAGTTATTTTTATATATTAGGGATTTCTATAAATAAGCTTTCTTTCTTCTTTTTCTATTTCCTCTTTTTTTCTTTATGATAATTGTCATAGAGGAGAAGAAGAGGGGAAATGGATATTTTAGATTTGCCTACACATCATATTCACAAATATATCCCCAATTTTGAAGTCTACATATGTGAAGAGTTAACACAAAAACAATCCAGAACATAATTCAAGAAAGAAAGAAATGTTTTATTTATGTTTTTACATCATAGACATATTTTGGTCCTTTATAGGGATTGTATTCAAATGTCCGGGGTAAGTTGTGATACTCAAGAAAGTTAACTATAGAAAAACACAATTCATTTAATTTATAAGATTTAATTTGCTCCGATATGGTCTTTGAAATGCAAGATGGCCGAAAAAAACAATCTTAAACTTTTTAAATGATAATTTACGATATCTGTTAACCTTTTTTTGAGTTGGTCATAAGTAAACCAATAAAGCAGATCGGTAAATCTTTCCCACTTTCCTTCAAATTCAAAAGGTCACAAAGGAGAATACAGCCCTTCTTGTGGTCCTCACGTCACTATCAATGCTGTAATAAAAGAGGATGAAGGATAACCACACAATGCATCCTACTCCCATTAGGGTCTTAGGCCCCATCTTAAGTAACAGGGAGAGGATGTATCCTTACTTTTTCAAACAAGGCCAGTAGGTCGACACAAAGGCCTACTACAAGGTGCTTAGATACTCTATTTTACTCTAGTTGAAGGCCACTTTCTCCGAAGCAGTAGTCCAAATTTGCAAATTTCTTGTCCCATCAACCCCGACCTCAAACATGTGAACTATTATTATTGGAACACTGTGGAGAGAAAGTCCAACAGTACCCACTGCAAAAATCCTTGACTACCTCTAATAAGTCATGAGGGAAGCATGGGAGGTCCCTTCCAGAGAGGGTATTACCTCAGCTTACTCCTAATTTGAATGACGTGTCGTGGCTTCCATTGTAGCTGAGAGCAAATGCATTGAATACCTCAAAAGTAGTTTTATTTTTATCAATTTTCAATTCAAAAGTATAATTAATTACAAAGCTATGGTACCATTCTTAGAAAATTTGAAGTTTTTTACGGCCACCCTCTACACAAAACCTTTCCATTTCTAATTTTTTCGTAGCGACATTTTATTTAGCAACATTGAATGCAATTTGGGATGACTCTAAAGTGTACAGTTGAATTATTTGTAGATGGATGCATACGATAATTTTTCGAATAATATAAATATAACCTAGGCTTAATTCTAAGGAAAAACATTTTAGCTTGCATTTGTTTTGACGGACAACAAATGTGCAATCATGTTAATAAATCATATGTAAACTTATTCACAGAATACTCTATACATGTAACATGCACTTTTTCCCCCTTCTCTTTTTTTGACCATTTAAGGGCTATCTTTTCTATTGTTTCCATGAAATAAGAGATAATTAAATTAAAATAATTGTGTAGTGAATTTATTCAGGAACTAAAATAATTTTATCTATTAATTATTAGTTTAATGGCATTGGATAAATGGATAAAAATTATTCTTATTCCTTCAAACTACTTCATATATATATTCAATTTGCTCATCATATCATAACTATTCTACTGAAAAAAATGCCTTTATTTGGTCAAACTTAGAGTGGAAAAAAAGAGTACACGTTTAGAATTTCGTAGACACCAATTACTTCAAAAGCAACCGCAAACATAATGGAAACGGCGAGGAGGATCCACGAATACATAATGATCAAACTTCTCAAATGAAGGATGTAGAAAACCACAACGCAGAGAATGAGGATACAAGACTGTGCTACCAGGACGGGATAGCATTGGCTCCAGCATTGCGAATGATTGACCCCCTGGAAATATGTTCAATTTATAAATAAAAAAAAGAGAAAGGTCATATAGGGCTTTCTTTCCTAATCCTTTTTTGTTTTGTTTTTATTAGACTTGATTCAATTAAACAAACTGTTTTGGCATGGATTATGCTTTAGTTGCTTAAATACATATATACACATTTCTAAAAATACATTTACATTTACTAAGTATGTAACGTGTATACCTATATACGAGAATAATAATAAAAAATATTCATTTCCTTTCTGATATTGTGAATAAATATTAGGAATGAAGAAAAATACACACACAAAAATATAATAGCAATAGACGTCATCTAATGAATGACAGTCTTCTATATATGTATATAGCAACATATAAGTCGGAGCAGTAGTATACAGGGATACAGTTTTTTTTAATATTTTCGGAGTGTAGGCCTTATTCATAAAACTTTAATAACTATTATAATTACGCTATGAAAAGACGCAATATGGAATGAAATAATGTATCTTTGTAGATATGAGGTACATTAGAAGCAGGGATTCTCAACTTTTTGCAACTGAAGGAATACTTGTAATTATCAAATTATTTACGAAGCACACCTTCCCAAATATATGAATACAACACTGAAAATGTTTATACAACAAATAATAAACTGGGTTGTAGATATGTGTTGGACCACTGTCAGCTGTAAATACCAAAATACATAATATGCAATTGAGAGTTGATACCAGTGAAACACTATGCCTTGCTTATTGGAAGTTATTAGATTAATTCGTGATGGGATAATAATGGTAACAGCTTCGGAATATAAAATCCCCTTTTCAGTTTGCAACTGCAAAAGTTACTAACTCTTCCAATATCATTTTTTTAAATGTTCTTTTAATTGGTCGAATGGAGTTTCACTATAAGTAGATGTGAAAATTATAGTATTAGAATTACTCCATCTGACCTAGGAATTGTCTGAAATGTCTGTATACATTAAGAACATTTCCTTCTCTGAGAGCAACAGAAAATTTGAAAATCATTGGAATTTGGACTAGCAAAATAGCAGTTGAGTATAAATGGAATTACCTCTGTTTGACATCCTATTATGGTCCATATAACGTAGATGATGGAGATAAGTCCTTGAGCAAATAGAAATGTGGTAAATGATCCTGTAAAGAGAGATATAGGCAAAGAGTGAAATTTGATTAATCATTTCTTAACCTTGAAATCATATTATTTAATCCCGGAGCTTTTTGTTTATAGGTTTCCAGTATAAACAGTAATACCTTCGGTATGAGCTACATTAGCGCCAAAAAAGTGATTATAAATATAACATGACTGAGCGCTTACTTCTAACATATATGAAAGCAATGATCAACATGCCGAGTCATACAATACGTAATAGTTCTCACATCTGTTTTCTAGTCTAAAATGAGAGTTGTATGCCTTTTTTTGGACAGAGTAAAACAGTCACTCAAGGCTGGGGTTCCATTGATAAGGGACTGATTATTGGAGAGTTACAAAAATAAATTAATAAAGGAATCGTTTTTTTTTTCAAAATTAAAGTTTGAGATTTTGGTAAAAACAATTAAATAATATCCCAAACATGACCATTTTAGCAGCTGTATCGTTTTACTCATCACCGTAGCATTAAATAATACCATATATCAGTTTTTAATAAATTACATTTTATAATATTTAAATAATAGATTTAATTATTGTCATTGTTGACTGGTGGGTTACACATAGGATTTTATAGAACTTTGTATTTCTTTGACAGACATTGACTACTACAAGTGATGTCACATATAATAAATTATATTGTATGTGTAGGAACTTAAATGTTAATTAAGTACAAATAAACTTTCGAAAAATGGTTGTGCTGGCCATGTTTGGGGTTTCAATTGTAAAATATCATAAATAAATTTTAATCTTTTATTTTTGGTAAATACTTATTAACTCCGTTTTCATTTTATAAATTTAGATTATATTTTTTTAGTCAATTACACTATGCAACAATATTTTGCCCGCCGGCAAACCCCTCATTTATTATTCTCATATAAGCCAAATAACCCAAAAAGGACCATTAAAATCTTCAGTTGCAATAGGTTTGTTTGGCCTTTAGAGTCTTTTTTAAAAGTCAAGATTTTAGAATATAATTTCAATTCAGAACTATATTTTGAATTTAAAAATCTATTGAAAATGAAAGATTTAAAACATTCCAGTTTTTTGAAAATAAATTATTTATTTAGTTATCTTGTTTATATTTCCAAAAAAATGTGTCTAATCATACAAAATTAAAGTAGTATTAAGGAACTTGTTTGATTGCTAATATTTTTTTCAATTGGTTTATATTATAGTTAACAATAAAGAATATTTTTTTAAATTTTAATTTTTAATAATCTTATAGAATATTTAATAAATAAGCAATGTAAGGTTGCATTTCCAAATGATCCGAATTTAAATATAGCTATATCGATTATTTCACTAATTGTATTATGTAATTAATATCTTAGATGTAAGGAGATTAACCCATAATTCAAATATCTTTCATACCTAATGTATTTGATTAGTATTTATAATTGATTAAGACATGTAATCGAACTATTTATATTTATTATGGAACTTTTCACGCAATGTTTAATATTTCTTATTTGTTAATTATTATTTCTTTGGTTTTAAGTATAATATAAAGTATTTTAAAAAAATATGAAGAAAATTTTAGCTTCCAAATATGATCCTTCATTTTATCTTTTTTTGTACAATTGGATACATTTTGTAGGAACTGTACTCAAGATAACTTAATGAATAATTTATTTTTGGAATTCTGGAATGTTTTTATAAAGCGTTATTAGCTTTAATTTTATTTAAATAGTTATTTCAATACGAAATATAGATTTGAATATAAATTATACTCTAAACGAGTGATTTAAAAAAGGATTTAAAGGCCAAATATATTTCGGTTGAAGGTTTTAATGGTTAATTTTGTGTATTACAACTTAAATATTAAATAAAAATGTAAGTTTTAGCCGGCAGGCGTTCCAAGACCTGAACTTTGTTGCATGGTGTCTCAATCTGAGACAGCCTAAAATAAGCTGATTGAATCAACTCACAAATATATCAGTAGAGCACTATTTAAGACAATACTCTTTATCACCGAATTGGGAAAAGGCTCTAAGTGTTCAAATAGGAGGACCATATTTTCATTTCTAAAAAGAGCATAAGCGTTGATGGAAAGGGGACAGTTTTTTTTTAATACTTCGACATGTATAAATTTATTAAAATAATAAAGAAATTTGAGTCTATTTATCCATATATTACTAGATATTATAAGTCGACTTTCAACTTCTTCTCCCATAGAAATCCAATAAATTAATAAAAAAGGACGGGCAAGGTGCAAAAAAATAACATGTTTTGACTATAGCTCAAAATAATTACTAACTATAAGTTTCTCAATCAAAGGTATTACTATATTTTACATTAAGGTTATAACTTGTTACAATCTGCAAAATTTTAAAGGATTATTATAATTATTTTCAAATAAAAAAACACCTATAAAATGTTTAAGGAGATAATTGTAAAAATGTATATTACTCCAAAACATTTGATTGCAAATGTAAAAGTCATTAGTAATGTCGTAGGACAAAGCGTTGAATAGACAGAGTGTTTTTGTTTTCTTGAATTTACAATTGATTTTGTTAGTTTGTAAAAAAATGTTTATAGGACAAAGGAATTATTTTACAAAGGGCCCTGGAACAGACACCATTCAAGAAGAAGTTTGTTGGATTTAACATCTGTCTGTCCAGCCTCTCTACAGGCTAGAAGAGACCATCGTTTTTATATGTTTTTCTAAAATTATAGTCTCAATAGCCCGTACATGCTCACCTGTTCACCCCTCTTGTCCTTGACCCTATTGGAGACGTCAACCGTGTTCCTACTAATAGTTGAAGCCACCGTGTTTTGGGAAAACCCTAATTCGTTCGTTATCTCTTATCAAGTTACAATTAAGTGTTTCTCTTTCCATTTAAATGCATGAAATTCTTACTTTTTCTTAAATTAATATTTACATTCTTCAATTTGTCCGTTCAAAGCATTGTCAAACTGGGCACCTTTAGCATATTATACAAATTATATTATAGATCAAACTTACTTATCTGTGCTCTTTGTTCATATCTTTGATATAGCGGCTCTAGGGGTGGTTCTAAATTGAATCTCTCCTGCAACGTAGATAAACTTAGATCTGGTGTTTCAATATACACAAAATTATTGGAGTTGCTGTTTTTTAAACTAAAGGACATGTTTTTTTATTCTTAGATCCCCCTCACGTCAAATAGTAACAATTTATGCATCACTTTTAGAAACTGAATATAGCGTCGTCACATTTAGCCAACAATTTATGCAACAATAACAGTTGTTGAAATAGAAGAGCAACGACGGATACACCACTGATAAAAGAATCTAAATATGTACTTACTCACATAAAAAAAAATGTTCTAAAAATATTATGATTTCTACAACGTGAAGTTAATAAAAAGAAAAGAAAAAAAAAGAAGTAGAGATATCAAAGTTTGAAATCGGCCATTGTTTGACTACCTACAAGGATAGGGGAGACTGGAGACTTTTGCAATATTTTTTGCTTTTTTTTAACTCAACTATTTGGAGTTGGGATGAGCGACAATTTAACACAACAAAACTACATATTAGATATCTCATTTCCCCGTAAATTATATTTGAGCAGATACCCTTAGTGAATAACGAATTCTATCAAATATAAGTTTTTATTTTTAAAGAATAAATATTTATCACTAATTGTGGGCGGATTGTTTTTTAAGAGCCTACAAGTCCATCTTTTTTTATTCCGTAACTCGATCTGACCCGCAACAATCATTAGGGACTAATGAACATGTTAATTTTTTGTGGGCTATGCATATATAACCTAAATATGAAACATTTCCCATGAATTTCCCGGGAATAACGACATCTCAGGATTCCGTTATAGAAATCCAACTATATATATGTCTGCTTTTTTGAATATATTTAAAAGTGATTTTATTCATTAGTTTTGATGCCACAAATTGCATTTCAATGCAGGTCACAATTGTTGAAACTGACCCTGGCTCTATAGCCAAGGTCAGATGTAACAGATAAAAAATTGTTTTTCAGTTAGACAAATTAGATAAAATTGAATATTTTTTGAAAATAAATAACAAGATTTTTCCTGGTGTTGAATTACAAACTGTCAATTTGTTATCAGATAGAATAATATTCATCATATTACTGAGTATTATTTGCTCAATACCCTAATTCTGTGTACCCTTGTAACACTGTTCAGGTCCTGGCTTGGCCATTATACCTATTTGTATGCGTTAGGATTTTAATAGAGCGTAAATATGTACAGTAAGGGGATAGTTTCAACACTTGTAGCAACTGACACCTTTGCACTGAGCCTACAATATTTCAAAATTCTTATTGAGTGAGTTGAGAAATTTAATGATATTGTATAAATCAAATGATGGCAAAATATTTAATAGTTCAAACAATATAAATTACAAAAAATCTATCGGTATATATATATATTGAAATACTGGATTATTACTACAAAAATATCTCCAAGAAAATTTGACAAAATTTTTAAATTTCCCTTCATAATAATCTGAGTTACATTATACAATTGTAATCCACATTTTGCGACTATAGCTTTTTGATGTACAAGAACAGAGGTCTGTTCCAAACGTTTCGTTTTGAAAGGGCCCCCTGTCTCCCCTACAAATAACAGAGATTTATCTTTTTTTATTTTTCTTGTAGTAGTATAATTTCCTCTGTCGTTCCTTGATAAGAGCTTTATATTCATTCGACTTGATTATCTAATTCATTTACTTACATCATTCATGACCAAGCATTTTTTTTAATTGTTAGCCTCTAAGTCAGTAATAAGGAAGTAAAATCAAAGTCTTTCTTCAAAAAAATGTCTTTAGCCATCCCTTATAATTGGCTAATTGGCATAGGAAGATTAGCTCATTATTATCTCTTTTGAACCTACCCTTATTGACTAATGGATTAAAGTAATCAACGTAATATGTATATAAATAGATATTATTCTATATTTTGTATAACAATGTTAACCTAATGCCATTATCGGTTTTTGTTTTTTTAAAGTCCCTAGCGAAAATAATGATAAACTTAAGGCCCCATGAGGGGAAATTGATCTTTAATTTCATACCTTTTTTTTATAGTTGTTATGATCAAAAAAGACAAATATGCCTTTTATACTATGTGCAATAAAGAAAATAAGTATTTGATCTCATGTCGATTTTATAAGTTTGGTCACTAATAAAGATGTTCTATGGGATTGAGGTCAAGAGACTGCCTAAGGAACTTCCATACCTAATTGTGCTTCTTCTTGAGCCACTATTTGCTGCTTTGGGCGTAGGGTCATTGTCGTGCTGGAAGACCCATGGCACGATACATTTTCAGTACATAGGGAAGGAAGTGGTCGGCCAAGTTTTACATGGTAAACTACGGGTTGTAAATCCTCCCAGGAATGGGGTGAATTTGTCATTTCCCCTTTGTAAAGAAAACATATTTTTTCTACCCCAATACTTTTGAGATGATATTTTTAGGGCTATACTCATCATTTTTATTCTTCCAAACACTTTTTTTTAAAGTTTCTCACTTTAAAATATTAGCCTAATATTAAAATCAAAGACCATTCTTTTCTTTGTCAGAGAGCAAACTTACTAAATCGGGAAGAGATTAAATAATCATTTTATCCACAGTAAGTAGAAAAAAAGTTTTTGCTTATTTCACGCTGTTACCTTGATTGTATCATCATACCAAACGGATGAACCAAATCCTAATCTGGGTAGGAATAAGGATAATAAATAATGACTCAGGCCAATGGGGGTTTTAACGTAAGCGGGACATTGAGCAAATGAGTAGAGTTCTTTTTTTCCCTTTCCTTTTTGAAAATTCGATATGTTTTTTAAATATTTATACTTTTACCTATATAAAATAAAATGAAGGCCCTTTTTTAATAATATTTGTCGAATGCCAATTTTTTTTAGAAAAGTCGGTTTCATTTTTAGAAAGACATTTTTTTTAAATGGATAAGGCTTCTTAAGGCCTTTTTAATTAATTATCTTCAAATTTCATTTAATGTTGTGTTTAAAAAAAATAATAATAGAAATAATTCTATTTTTGCAAATTATTTTTTTTATAAAAAACATTTTCCATTTTACTCGAATGACCTTTTTGGAACTAGAGTTTCAACCAAGAACGAAGCCTATTCGAATTTGTCATTCAAATGTGATCCAAACTCAATTTAATAAAAATCATTCTATCTTGCTTTTGGGTTGAGATGCTACATATTGATTTATTCTCATTACAAGTACCTACTCTAAATGACTAATCCCATTTTATTCGTTTCAACTTGTACAATTTGCTTATACAAGCTACAACTTGTACACTACATATATTTGTATATAAAACAGTGAAAAGTTGTCTATTTCAAATTACTTTTTAGATTTTTAGCTAAAAAAAAATTCAGGGAGAGGGAGGTTTTTTTAAGATTCCGAAATTAGATAATGGAGGTAAAATAACCGCTATTAGGGACTATATATAAGGGTACGTATGCAGATTGGAGGGGGTTTGATTTTGTGATAACATGCTATTATGAAAAGAAAAGAAGAGCAGAGGAGAAGGCGGGAGCAAAATATATGGTACTACTGAATTAGGACCCTTGTTAATATCAGCTGTCTGCTATTTGATTTTTGGGTTGTGGGAAAATGAATAATTGCTATAAATCCATTTAAAATAGCATAAGTACGGAATTTTTTTTTGTAATCATACGGAAATAAATATATATTTATTTTATTGTTCATTTTTAAATCACTGTACAGCCATGATAGGAGAAAATGCTTACTTCAGAGAGAGATCTTAATACCACAACAACATATTTAATAATAAACCAAAAAAGAAAAGAAGATCACACGTAGTAACCGTTTTTCGTTTTCTAACTTTGAAAGGTAGTTTCTTTATTACAAACATGTCAACTCTATAGGTTGCAACATCAACCAAGTCGATTTTTTTAAAATAATTTTCTCCTAAACTAATCATTGTCCTTGAGTCTACTGGGGAAAAATATAGTGGGATCAGTTGATCTTCTAGGTTTGTTGCTCCAAACACCATAACGATTGGCGGAAATTTTGTCTATTTCACTTTTGATACATCAAATTCAATAAAGGCAAGCCATCTGTTGTTTTACTGATTCATTTTTCTATATTGGCAAAAGTTCTTCTCGTCTGAGAAAAAACTAGATCATGAACGTTTTAAAAGAGTGCTTCAACTTGTTCTGCAAACACTTGGAATTGTTCAGCCTCCGTTTCTTTATCCTTTCTGTCCAAAGTTGAGCTCCTCGCATCTTGTATGATTTCTATCGAAACTCATCTCCCACATACTTCCTGATCAGCCTTTCAGAACAGTTGAGATCCCAGACAATGGTGTTCTTCATCGATTTGGATGGGGTATTATCAATGATTTTTTTACAAATTCGCAATGAAATCTGGCAGTCTGACGTCATGTTGTGTTTAGTACGCTTTGCTCTTGATTCATCCTTCCTTCAAGACTGCCCAAACAAAAGGCCTGGTCAGGTATCAGGAGTTTACAATCTCAAACTTATATAGTACGGTGGGACAACTACACTCTGCATTTCTACGATTTTGGAACACGTCTGACTAGCTGCCAAAACAACAAACAATCTTCTACCAGCGCATGCACTCCATGTTCATTGTCAAACAATGACCGCACGCTTTATGAATAATGTAAGACTGAAGAGTTCCTAACCTCGCATGATAAAAAAGAAGGATTTATGAGTGGATACCAAATATCAGCGCATTACGTCGTTATCATAAAATTTGTCAGTTGTCGATTCCTTCGTCTAGATTGATACATCATTGGTATTTCATAATTTATTCTTTTTGATGTATACACGAACTAGTAAGTAATTCTATACTTATGCTCTATTACAAAATAGGACAGAAATACAATTTCTTGACCATCCTTCCTCGTATATATACATACAATAATTGGCCACCTTATTATTTCAATGAAGAAATGTAGTCTATCATATATAAATAAAAATATAAAACTACGCTTTTAATAAAATATTACTCAGCAATATTATAATACAGTATCGAATAAAATACTTTTAATATTATAAAATATATATAATTGATTTGAAGAATTGCAGAGAAATAATATGACAATTATAATCTGGGAGTACTTAGAGATACACAGCAGTTGGTATTATTGAATTATTTGGCTAACTACAAGATGATTTCAGGCCTTTTTTCTGTTTATTTTTTCGGGAAAGGTTGTGTGATACAATCAAAGTAACGACGTGAAATACTTGGAATATATAAAATGCATCATTTTTATACTAGATATTAAATCTTACCTTTTTACTAAATATTTCTATAATTTTTCTAACTTGATCAAAAAATTGAATTATGTACAAGTATACATAATACTCAAAAGCGACAATTTTTAAGTCTATCAGAGAGGAGGAAAAAAACTAGACTCCTTGGTATAATATTAATGTCCACTCTTTCCCTTAAGTCCTTTAATTTCAATGAAACATGAGGATTGTTCCCTTATAGTAGTTCGTAATCAATCAGCGCCGCCTTGTGGTAAAATAATAAAACTCTTTGAGTGAAAATATTATTTCGTATAAATGTATGTTACTCACATAGAGGGCGCTTTAAAAAAGTATTATCTGAATGGGCCATTTTTTAAAGCAGCTAGTTTAAAGAAAAAACTACATACTGCTGTAACACCTTGCGATTAATATATATATTTTTAATTTACTCATTCCCTATTACTAATGACACGTTGTTACTTTTATTGTGTTCTGCAATTCTTCCTTAAAAAACTAAAAGAAGGCTTAATGATTGTATCAACTCCTTCCAACCATGAAATTAATATTCAATTATAATTATTGGCAATTTTTGACAAGCAATAAAATACATTATTCTTATTCAAAGAATCAACGTTCAGAGGACTGATTAGAAGCAAGAAAACAGATACATAGACGGATTACAACAAAATACTATGTAATTTCTACATTGTAAGGTAACACTGTGATAATAGGTCACGCATAGGGATGTAAATATTGTCTATATCCTCGTGAGTGTAAATCAAAAATATAACTATATGTGGGCAACTTTGATATACTACATATTTGCTGACAGAGATCACTATAAAGAATATAGTGGTCCGACTCGATGATACGTTTGAATTTTCATAAAAAGATAAGTCTATATTTCTAAACCAAACTATGTCTGTTCATTGACGCCTCATACCTCGGAGTAATGCTGGGAACTATCGCTAGTAATTAATAAGAGCACTAATGTCTTGCAGGTTACCAGTATTTACTATTTTAATGTATACACTCGAGGACTTCGACAATTTTCACATCCCAACTTATTTATATAAATCTTGAGCATTTTTAGCTGACCATCTTTTTTGGAATAGGTAATCTGATGAATGAATACTGTTGTTATTATTATCTAACTCCTGAGTATTGAACTTATTTTCCTACAACGTTCAATTTGATTAAAAATCCGTTTGTGTGGGTTCATTGAAGACTGGAGTAACCTTGAAGAGTTATGATTGTACGTCCTTGTTGGACACAGAGGCTTGGTTTATTTCCTTGCCACTGCTGCTTAAGGCTGATCTAACGTCATGACAGCTAAGCGGCTCATTTCCAAAACATGCTTCAAATTGACAGTGTCACCATGTTGATTTTCGATTTCTTATTTTTTATTATGCCCAAAAAGTACACAATTTTCATCACTATCCCTACTCATTGATATTAAAAGTGCCTGAGAGCCACTTTAAAGAAATAAATATTCCTCATATTTCACTTACTTAATTATATTTCAATGTTTTTATCATCAGAGTTTAAAGTTACTTGTATGTGTTATTTGGAATAAATGAAGGGACTAGCTTAGTAGATTTGCAGTGTCTTCATAATAGTGGTGTATTGTACTTTTTGTAGACTTTTTTTCTTTCTTTTTAATCGAATTCATATTTTGACTGATTAAAGAAGCGCTCATATTTCCCAACAAATTTAGTCATTAAATATATAACTGAGTCAATTGTAATAGATTTATCAATCAGAAAGGAATTAAATGTTATATCTTGTATAATTATATTTTTTGAGGACAAAAAGATGAAACATTGAGCGTGCTTCTGCGGTGCAAATATCCTACAGTATGTCTATTACGTACATATTTAAAATTTAATCCTTAGATAATAAATCAAAATAATTTTTGTATAAAAAAGAAAAGAAACCAAAAAAGAATGTGAAAATCCTGACAATTTGAAGAAGGCTTGGGATATGGGCTGCTTAGCTGTTTTGGCGGTCCATTACTAGGTATGCGCCTATAACATGAGACTTTCGGCTATTGGTCCCTAGGTGTCGCCAGTTAAACATTATAAACCGGTCCAAAAATCTAAATACTTAATTCATTGTTTGTATAGTTTCATTCAACAACGTCCTTTTTTCTCTCGTAAAAATGTCTAATTTTGTTTGGGGATCGAATCGTAACTGGCGATGAAAAGTGGGCCTATTTCAAGGATCGGAACCGGAAAAAATCGTATGTTGACTGTGGCCGCAAGGCCAAACCGACTGCAAGGTCCAATTGCTTCGGAAAGAAGGCAATGCTGTGTGTGTTCTGGGACCAGTGTGGTATCATATAGGTAGTATGACCTTATACAACTCGGTCAAATCGTTAATGGTGATCGCTACCAACAAAAATTGGCCGGTTTTAACCATGTTATATGCCAAAGACGCCCAAAATATGAAGCCAGTCAACACAAGGTAATTATCCTTGATGACAACGCACCACCGCATCGCTCTATATCCACCCGTCAGCTTGTTGAATCGTAAAACTGGGAACCTCTTGCTCATGCAGCTTACTCACCAGACCTGGCACCTTCCGATTATCACTTGTTTGCATCGATGGGCCACGCACTCAATGATTTACGCTTCGATTCTCACGCTGAAGCCCTAAATAATGGATCGGTGGCTTGTTTTGCAGCCAAAGACAAACAATTTTGTTTGGAATTACATCCATAAATTGCCTGAAAGATGGGGCAAATGTGTTCCTAGTGAAGATGCATACTTTGAAAATTAAATTTGTAACTCTTTTTTTCAAAATAAACGCTCAAATATTGAAAAAAAAGCCTCATTTCATAGGTGCATACGTCGTAGATTAAGCAGCTATGAGACAACGGAAAAATAAACTGAATCTCACTCCATTTCTAACACTGAATTACTCCGATATCAATCCTTAATTCTAGTCTGAGTACAACAAGGATTAACATTTATTACTCCCCAACGATTCATCATTGTTAGTATCCATTTTTCATGATCATACATACAATTTATATGTACTGAAATTTTCCATCTTCAAGAATGAAAGAATAACGATAACAGCTTTAGTAAATAAAAAACCCTATTCAGATTGTACCTACAAAAAGTATGACACTCTCATGTGTATTTCAACTCTAGCATCTCCAACTTTTTGACTCTCTTATATACATAACCCTCAAATTATGGTTGTTTAAGATGTCTAAAAAGGCCAATTTTGATCTAAAAGTGGCAATTTTTTTATCTTTAAAGCGTCATATCATATTATCATATCAAAACGATGGCTTCCAATAGAAAATCCCATACAGATTTCAAAAGCATCTTAATCCAAAAAGAAAACTTAATAATTAAATTCTATCACCTTGAGGCTGAAAGAATACCAATAACAGCTTTGTTAGTAAAAGAACACCAGAATGCAAAGTTCCTGCATATAAAACGTATTCCATAGGTGGACGGTTTTATGTAGTCTATGTAGTGTTAAACTATTTAATCCTTTTTTAATTGGAATAATAAAATATAATATGCCAAACAATATTATAGTCAGATCATCTAGGACAAGCATATTTGTGCACTCGAAACCTCGACTTTTAGAGAAGAAAAAAAGGAAAAATTACCGTAAAATTTGGAATCTACATACTTGGACTTGCAAAATAAGAGCTTTCCCTCACCTTTGCTACCTACTCTATCTGTGTACCCATTAGTTCTACAATTTATTTGATCTAGTCCAATCTTAGAACTGTTCCTAATTAGTAGTTAGTACTTGAGTTCTGTCATATAACTGTCGATCGATGGAGTGTATTAATACAAAGAAGAGATATATATATTAGTCACTGAAAGAATATAAAAATAATGATAATAGCTTAAGAAAAAAAGGAAACAACAACACCTATTTAGGTAGCAGCTACAAAAAGCCGCTCTATCTTCCATTATCATAAATTATTTTCATCTATTTCAATGAATTATATGTATAAGAAATTTCCTACGAGACAGACAAAGGGTATCGAACAAGCGGGCCGCCCTCTTCTTATGATTATAATAAATATTTTCTAAAATAAAAAAGAGATTCTAAGTTATCTACGTGGTTCCTACTTCTAAGTGTCGTCGTACAACGGCGCTCTAAAAAAGCATGATACAATATTATATTATATTTGATCGCGTTTGATTTCTGAGACAATGACAAATTATTTAGTAGCTTGTAAATTAAGATGGAGACAGCATACGGACAATTAGATACGTTTGAAGTTAATGAAGAACAGAGACGTTACACCATTATGATAGCATTGGTGAACTGAAAGGGAAAAATAACGAACAGGAAGATTGCTAACACACTTGGATTACAAATAAGACTCACCCAAAGGATCAAGAATAGGTTAGAGGAGGATGAGGAGCACCCTGACTCAATCATCAAGAAGAAGTTGAAGGCAAAGGAGGACAGGATGAATTCCAGGTGCGACAGCTTTATCATGAGGATGAATGCTGTCATTTTGGATGATCTCAGCAGGTCGCTTGCCAGTTTTGATAATGAATTTGGGGTTAACTGGAACACAATGGCAAGATGTATCCAGTAGGATTTATGTTGACGGTCATACAAGCTGCAGTCTTGCAAGCTGCTGTCAGAGAGAACGAGGAAAATAATTCATCTCTAAGGATACATGCCCCCCCAGCTCTCCTGTTTAAAATCCAATTCAATATTTATTCAGGGGATGTGTTGGAATCAAGTACCAATAACCCGCAACACAAAGACCTCCCTAATCAACACCATCAAGGAGGAGTGCAGCAAGATGGACCAGGGAATGGTGAAGGCCGCCATTGCTCGCTTTAGAGGCCAAGTGGAGGCTGTGATGAAGGCTGAGGGTGGCTAAATCGAATGAATTGTAATTATAATATTGTGGCCAGTTTTTGAATTATGATTTTTTCTTTATTTAAAAAAAAGAGTAGTACCCTGCATTACTTCTATTTATATGGCTCCGTTTTTCATGAACACACTCACACGTAGTAACTCAAAACTTAGATGTTCTCTCTTCAAGAAGGAAATAATAAGGGGAAAAAATATATTTTACTTGTTAACAAACAAAAATAACTCGCACACTAAAAAAATGCTTCAGATTTATAATCCTAAATATGTGTACTCCCCTTTTCTTTTCTTTTTTAATAGGATACACTGAGCTTTGGAATTCTAGATACTAGGAATAATTCTACATGTTGCTTAGCTTGTTTTTCTTTCCTTCTCTTCTCTGGAGGAATCGAGTAAAATATCAAATTAATTCTTCTTTCTTTTCATTCAACAAATCCATTCCATTATATTCCCTTCGTGTGGGAACAAAAATTCTAAACGATTATTCCAGGTCTCTAGAATTTCATGAATGAGCTATTGCTACACACACTCGTTTTTAATGAGTTCTTCTCAGATAATGAAAGAGACAAACTTTGTTTTTATTAATATATATTTCATTTTTTAAAAGCTAATATTCAACTGTTTGTTTCTCTGGACACTTTATGCAAGATGTAAATATGAGGACTTGCTTTAAAAAAAGGACAGTTAGTCATTCTATCCTAATCAAATTATCATATAAAATGGGCATTTGTTTTTCAATTTTATTGAGTTATAAGCTAAAATTGCAAGTATTTGACAAAATACAGAAATATTGAAAACTGTCTTTTAAAATTAAAAAAATAGTGTATAATGTTTATTAGATCAAAAGGAGTCTGAATCTTTTATATACACATTTAAAAAAATCATTAAGTAGACCATAAAATAGAACTAAGTTTAACTTAATTTGAGTCTTACTCGATGTAAAATATCTAAATAGAGACCTGCAAAAAAATGTTGTTACAATTAATGTTTCGCTTACCAAAACGTTTTCGGACATTAAATATTATTTTAAGCCAAACTTATTGTAATGACTAAGTTAATATAATACTTTTTTTCAAATATAAAAAAAAAACTTCGAAATTTTTGTTTTCCTTCGTTTGTATTGAGATCAAGAAGAGTTAAAATGATTTAAGATTAAAATGGAATTGTATGAGATCATTCAAAGGTGCTTCTATGGGAAGTGGAGCTGTAAACCACCAAGACACCTATCCAAAAATAAAAAGCGTACTTAGCGATTTAGTTTTTGCCGCTGTCCAGTCACAAATACAATCCCTTAAGTAATTCTTGAACTAAATTTTTGCAGAGGATATCGATGTTTATGGCGTAGAGAAGCTTCTACATCCACTTTGCTTTTTGTAAGGCACCCTGTCTAATGAACTGTCTGAAACCTTTATGTTTTCTCTCACTTAAGTAGATAATCACCAGCATTCTTATAGAATTTGAAGAATTTACAAGAAACTGTGTCTGTATATGACGTATTCTACTGATGTTATTGGAGTGTTATAAGGGCCATCTGATTCTGACGATGATTTATACGGGGGGGGGGGGGTACTGCAAAATCTAAAAATATTGGATTAAAAATTTGCAATGCATAAGTAGTAATAATGAAATTAGTAACTGCAGTGGTTTTGAATAAGAGTGCCATAGTAAAAAAATTAAACTTTTCATGGATTAGGGTTTGTATTGGTTCGATATTATCCTAAAATTGACTAATATCTAGCTCATTGTGTATGCCTTTTTATTGATTGCTTTGGCGTAGACGCGTCGTCAGTCATGACTGGTGATCTCCCAAATAAGTAAATAAGATTTATTTCATTTTTGACCGTTATTTGCATTTTCAGGTAGAAAATGTGTATAAGTGCAATCGTTCAAAAGTGACAGCCCTGATTACACACTCTTTAAGTCTTCAAAACAAGAAAGCTCTGTCTCTTTTTTGTAATTTTTTTAATTAAAGTATTCATTTTATATGCACAAATTACATAAGAAATAAATGAAGGAAGAAGGATCACGTAAAAAGATCACATAAATAAACATTTTAGTTTATAATTATCCCTTTCCCCAAAAAATGCCCTACTTAAACACTATACACATATTACTTATCAAAAACAACTAAACAAAATCCTTCATCATACAGAATTTAGAATATACATACAAGCATACAACTAAAACCAAAATAGGAGCAAATAAGAATAATATAAGAAGCAATCCCCCATTAAATGTACAGTCTCCATAGTAAGACTATTTATTTTTAAAAGCTTTGTAAAATCTTACAATCCACTTTAAAGAGTCTAAATATTTTGCAAACATCGAGGGGTAATACTTAATAACATTGCCTCCATATTTCCATCCAGATCCTGAGGTGTCAGGAAAGAGAAGGCAGCATACCTTTCAAAAGCTGAGATGATAACAGCGTTTATCTCTTCAGTAGCTAAGGTTCATAATTTGTAATTTTGCTGGCAATAAGAGCATTGGAATTTAATAACGCTAATTCCAACGCCTTTGTCTGTCCTGCAGATCCCTTTCGTTTTGAATGGCCCAACAAAACCAGTGCTTTTGTGAATTTTGATTCTTGGTCCTCTAGTCTCTTTACATTTAAGGAAATAAATACTTTTAGAATTTAAACACTGGGACAATCTACGAAAGCGTGTATGGAGGAATTAAAAGTTTTTCCACAGTCTTTACATGGAGCATTATAAAAAATCAGGGCAGCCGAGATTTGAAACTGCACAGTTAGTTTTTTGTCGTCGTAAATATAAAGTAAGGCTCTCTCTATCTTTTATCCCTATGATTTTGGGAGATCTAAATTTTTTATAAAATTTTCACATATCACAGTAACATTACTCTTAAAATCTCTCGAATATAACATTTTCAAATGTCATGGTGTTGGAGAAATATGGTTCTTAGCAGTCCTAAAAAGCGGAAAACAAAATTTACACTTCACAAATATCGAATCAGGGTATTTTGGAAGTTCATGAACAGTCAAAATATACTTTTATATAGCCATACCTTCTAGCAGCTCGGATCCTCTGTATTGTTGAAAAATGTTTCTTTGCTACGTTTTGATGAATTATATATATGGTAGTGTTCGACTCATACGTTGACGTTCCATACCATAAAACACGATTAACAACACCCCATAAAAATGAGATTTTCTCTACTGATCCGTTTGATAAAATAGTACCCATCATCAGAAGCATGTATAGAGGGGTACCTGATACAGTAACTCTCCATTCCAAGAGGGGATTTTTCGTTATGTCAATAAAAATCTTCTTGTATACCTTCGGGGTAATAGAAGATAGTAGAGTTAGTCCACCTCCAATATTTTTTTTTTTTTTTTTGCCTTTTGAGAAAAGGGAGGTACTTTAAATAAAAAAGGGTCTTCAGCCACAAATTTTCTTCATTAATTCCCTTCTCAGCTGAAAGAGGCAGAGAATGTGCTTTATATAAAACCTGGGGAACTATTTCAGCACCATACAATTCAACTCTTGTTAGGAAATTGTATTTCCTTAATTCTCTTACTTTTTATATACCAAATTACACAGTGTTGTCCAATTTGTGTAAGTTTCAGCGTGTCTTTACCATTCTATGTCTAAAATTTAAACCCTATTTTTGACATTATAATCTAAAAGTGTAGTCGAAGAGTGTGGCTTCTAAATCCCAGCTGGGAGAAAACAGTTTTACTTTTATTAATTATGAAGCCAGACTTGTGGGAATATTTTTCAAACGACTTTAGAATGACTTCAATTCTTCTAACTAACTGACGTTCAGTGTTTGTTTCTACAAATAATGTGACATCATCTGCATAGGTGTCAAGTAAATGTTTAGAATTGCCTAAGGAAATTGCAAAGACTTTAGTAGAGATATACTAAATTCTTCAATTGCAGAAATAAATAACAAAGGTGCTGCTAGACATCCTTACCTGCAGATCCTTTTGAGAAGAATAGGCTCACTTACACAACCATTGATGACGATTGTAGATGATCTATTATATAGAAAGGCTCGTATATGATTGAAAAACGCTTACTTGTCTCTTAGGTTTATTATACAGGGTAAATTTAACGGCTAATTATGGTACTTGTATAAGAAATATAAAGATGATTTTTTATCCATTTAAAAACCACATTGAATGTAAAACGATTATTTATAATACAAGCCTTCGTTCTCAATCACGATCTCTACACGGCGCCTGAATACCTTGCATACCCTCCCTACCTCTTGCAGATCCAGGTCCTTTATTGTATTGACGATGGAAGCCTTCAAGGCTGCAATTGAGGCAGGATTATTCTTGATTCCTAATAACTCTTGGACAACCTTGGCCTCTTGCTGGAATGCATATGGCTTCCCATCAGTTACCTCATTCATCCATGGGATGACCACGTCCTTGTAGACCTCCTTGGTCACCTTTTGGCCCTTTTGGAAGAAGTGTGGGGCATAACTTGTCCTTCCGTGCTGATGCCCACCAGGTCCATAACAGAATCCGGACTTTGTTTTCATGACTGGTTGGACCTCATCATGGTCCAAACGGATCCATCTATCGTTTCTATGGTTATGGTTGGCGTCAATGTTGAAGATTTTTTTGTCCAAAAAAACCGCAAGTAATAAGAATTTTACTTTTGACGATTCTGTCAATATAATTCTGCTCTGTTAGCAGATGCTTTGAGGCTCTGCTTCTCAACAAGTAACCCAGGTCAATCCTGATGGTATTTTAAATGGTCCCTTTGCTCACGTTACGGTCCTTGTCCAGCTTAGCAATTGACGTGTCTGGATAAGTGTCAATTGATCGTTTCAAGCCAGCTATTAACCGTTTACTCCGGATTTTATCAGATATTGTTGAATGAGCTTCACATTTTGCCTACGCAGTCTCTGCAATTAACATAGGGGTTAAAATAAGGGGATTGGGGAGGGTACAAGTTCTCAAAATTATCTTTTGTAATATTTTTAGACAAAAAAAAAAAAAAAAAATGATCAAATATCCTTATTGTAATGCTTAATATTTTTTTTTATATATTTGAAATTTTATTTCGTTAAATTTATTCCCAAATATACTAACGAATAAACAATGTACATTTATTGACTTTGTGCTTCTTTATACAAAACTGCAGATATTTTTCAATAATTCTTTAACATACTAATATCAATGGATATATTTGTATTTATGTATAAATGGCTGCAAATATAGAAATATTATATCATTCTATTTCCCGAGAATGACGTCAGAACTGAAGTTTTCATAAATATCATTATTCAAAAGCAGTTTTTGTAGGCGTAGAAAATATTTCGACTTTCTATCCCTTTCTTGTCTTCTTTTAACAAGTCCGCATTATGTATTTTACTCCTCTGCGACACTTCTTCACTTTTGAATTATTTTTTTATGGTTACAATCATATTCCATATATTATATATTTACAATGGAGTGCTTCTTAAATTATTATTTGTTTTCTTCAAATTGTGGGAGGATATTATGGTCTAAAAATGTTTCTTTCAATAAAAAAAATGAAGATAAATTTAATCAAAATGATTATTCCGATAAAAACATTTAATTTTCACTCTCAAAAACTTTTTTAAAAAACAGTTTTTACACTATCTATATGAAAAAAGCGAGGCTTGTCTGTCTGTTTGTCTTCAAAAGCCACATTTTAAGTGTTTGATAAATATTTTAGAGCTGAGTGGCTGTTTGATCTAAGAAATAACAATGTGGCAACGAGTGTGAATAGAGCATTCAACATTAAAAAAACGGAAGAAGGAAAGATATGTTGATGTCAATGATAGGAGGATATAATTAGAGGTTGGAAATAAATGTTCTTCTTCGGCTGAACTTCAAAAGAATGTATTTCCACTTTATGCTTTGAGCTACAAAGAAATTGAAGGGTTTCAAGAAAGAGAAATTATAGCAAGAAGGAATCAATAAGTTCATAAAATCATTATATATCCTTTGGATAAAATACATAAGTGCTTAAGAGTATATAAATCTGTTGATAGGGTAATGGATGCACAAATGATCAAATTCACAATTAACCAAGTTTTTCAACTTGTGGATAAAATTACTTTTAGTGATAAAAAAGGAAAAACGGCTAGTACTATCAATTTTTTTGTTTATGCTTTAAATAAATCATCATGGTGTTAACATCTACCTTTGAAAAAATAGCTCACACTTACATTTGGTGTATTTGTGAAAAAAAAGCATAATCTTTATATATAATACCGTTTGTGTGTGTTTATCTTTTATGGGTGCCCAAGCTTTTGACCCTAGGAGGCTAAAACTTTGCATGGGTGTCTCTTTCGAACCTTCTCAGACTAAAACGGGGGTGCCAAACTTGGGTGTGGAGGGGTCCTCATGTAAAGGGGCTTATTCTATACTCAAAACAAAACCAAAAATGTGGCTCCAGGAGACTATTTAAGGGGTTGAATTATAATTTAAAAAGTGACTGGAGTCTAAAAAACAACCAAATAAGGACAATATCTAAATTGATTCAAAATCAAAAAAGTTATGAGCAAAAAAAGAAAACGGTGAAACATCAGTTTAGGGTTTTTTTTTTCAATTGCAAAAAAAATGACTTCCAATGAAATATTGGATTTTTAGATAGAATATAGTTTTTATTAATTTGTCTAGAGATTTGTTTGCATATAAATTTGACAAAAAAAATTGATTTAGTACTAAAGTATCTGTAATTTTCTGACTAATTTTTCAATTATTTTCTCTTTTTTTTTTTCATCAAACGTAATTTTTAAGAAGAAGTGTCAGAAAAAGATGCATTTTGGAAATACAATTATAACACTAATATTTACATCAATATTATATTTAGACTTTCTGGAACATTGTTTTAGGTCATTTTTGCAATATTTGCAAAAATGACGTAGATCAAGAGTTATTTTTTCGACAACACTATCCTCCTTACCTTTTTTGGTTCCGCAAGAAATATTTTTTTTTTTTGTAGGTTTGTGTTCCTCTTTACCATATTATTACATAAACCAAACAAATTGATCTCCAAAATAAAAAAAATGAAAAATCCGATTAAAAGGTAGAAGCCATGAATATGTTGAATATTATCCGGTTGATAGGATAGAAGTACGTTATATTGAGATTACATTATTATATTTCAGTATTGGTGCCTGTATATTTTATCCTATACTCAGTATACTATTACTCTCAAATGCAAACAAACTACTTAGAATAAATGCTTATATTTAAGATAAAAACGTGGGATTACAAAAAAGTAAGAAACATAAACTAGAATCCAGATTATGTACCCTAAAACATCTAGCAAGTAATTAAAGGACGCCCAATTATGATAAAACTCTATTAAGATATTTTTTTGCATAAATAATTTTTTATTTCTTTAACTATTAAGAGCAAAACTCCCTGAGATTCATGAAAACTATTTGTCTACTGCTTCGAGAAGAGTTCTAGGGAAGAAAAACTATTAAAAATATGGTTTTCATTACTTCACAACAATTCAAAAACAGTTTGCATGTTTCCTACCACATATCTTTGCTTATTGCAAGATCTGGTAAAGCTTACACGATTGGGCAGTAAGAAAGATTATGCACAGAGTTGAACATAAGTAACTTGGCCAAATTAAGAAGTATGTCTCACTAATAACTCAGTTCAAGGAAGAATAGATTAAATTGCTGAAAACATAGAAGATAAATTGTGCATCATTCTTGCTGCAACATAATTTGGCTTGCAGTTAGAGGAGTCCATTTTACTAGGAAATGAAAATGTGCTTCTTGCTTATGTTTGTTTTTATCAAAGATAAAAAGTTGGATCAAGCAATGATATTTGTAAGAAATCTTATAATTAATATTCAATGAAAGTCGGTATTTGATATCATTGATATTTTTTTCCTGAAGAAAAACAACCCTCTTGCTAACATTTTTGCAGTGCAATAGATGGTGCACAATCCATAGTAGGTCGTCATTGTTGCTTCCTCAGTTTCCTGAAAAGCTGTACCTGGTGTACTTGCAGTGCTTTGTGCAATCCACTGGCAGCATCATGTAGAATAAAAACCTTAGTGGTCAACTTCAAAAAACAATTCAAACTGTTATCACAACAGTAAATAAGATCCAGGCACATTCCCTCAATACAAGCATTGGCATGGATGATGATGAACAGTTTTAATATTCATCCCTAGACATATAAGTTATATGGCTATCAAAGGAAACTTCCTGGATCTTTTGTATTCTTTTTTCGACTCTAAAACTGGGCTTTGTGATGATCTAAAAAAAACATGAGGGGTGACATTGCTTATTGTGAGATATATTCGCAAAATTCAATGAAATTAATTAGCAACTGCAAGGAAATTATACCAATCATTTCTAAGTTAGATCAGTTATCTCTGCCTTCCAATCTAAGTGTAAGTTATTGAAAGGATATTGAGCCCGGCATGAATTTTACCACTTTCCAATCCGAAAGAGAGAACAACATATCAGATTATCACCTTCAAGTGTACTGTGCTCTCCTAGAAAGTTGCAAAGATACATGTCTGAACTTTTTTTCAGGATTTTCATAGCTAATAGTACCAGACTGGGTTGTCAATCCATTTTTAGAAGTCAGCAGTGAGGAAACAAGAGAGGTAGAGCAAGAATGATTTTTATTCAAGAACGATGTGTACATTGTATAAGTTTTCCTGCACGGCATACTTTCTCTTTCTATCTTGAAATTGGAGACAATGACAATGGATAGTAGAAATTCAATTATTACAACCTTTTAATAATAAGGAAATAACTTCACAAAGCGAAGAATATATTATCGGATTCGGAGGAAAGGGATCTCGACTTTTTCAAGATATTCGGACAGTTTGGACTTTGGGGGATCGTAAATGTAAATGGAAGGTCACATTATGTGGAAGAGGTTATCCGTGGACTGAGGGATGAGGTCGGAGGAGATTATATCTAATTAAGTAAAGCATTACCACTTTTATTGTATCTACCATGAACAATTACAATATAATTACAGGATGAATGTAATTGGTATTATAAAGAGAACTTCTATGTCATCAAATTCAAGAACTCATGCAACGGAAAATTAATGTAAACATATATAAATAGAAATATTCAGTACAAACTCTAATGATTCTCTAATCCTACGTAAAAACTTATTCAATCAATTATGATCGATTGAGTGGATATACCTCTCCGCCTATTCCAATGTTTTATTCATCGTTTCAAAGTTATATCATTATTTTTAAAAGGCTGCAATAATTGATTTTAGACTATCCGCTGTCGTTGTCTCCAATTTTGAGAAAGAAAGAGAAATTATGTCGTGTGAGCAAACTTATACAATGAACCCAAAAATTACATTGAGCGAAGCACAAGTTCAATACTAAAAAATTTGGCTACAAAAAATATATATATTTGACCTTTATCCAGTATTATGAAATAAGGTTAAAGTATATTTTATTGCTCTTCCATAATCTTAATTTTTACTTTACTTTTTTGCAAAATTAGTCAGAGCACTTTTTTCCAAATTTCTTCGACAATTTCCATAAGGCATTTATTTACAGCATCAACATAAATTTTTTCATACATATATTTTGGTATGTTATTTGTAGTTTATAACAAAAAAAATTGTTTCTCAAATTCATAATAATACATTTCATATAATATTCATCCGCTATATCAACGTTTATAATACATTGTAGAATACCCTAATACCCTAACGCTCACCCATACCAAAGGGGTTCAAGATTAAGAAAATTGAATTGACCATTGTCAATGTGATTTCTGCTCCCATCTCGGCCCGAGCCACACCGGGTAACCCTTTGCCAGTAATATATATATATTTAAATATAACTATAATATTTTCCCTAGACTAGTGTTCCTTTAAATATAGAAGGTTTTCCTCTATATTTAAAGTAGCAGAAGTCCATTTTCTGTACTTAAAATCATATAAGAGTCAGTTTATGTCAACAAGGATATTAATTCAGTAACAAAATAAATATCGCCTCAGACTTCTCCTAGCGCTTTACAAAAATCTAATTCCCAGCTTTTGTAGAGGCCAAGGAGAAGGCAGGAGTGAGGCATATCGTACTTGTGAATAAATTATTTGCGTTGTATAAAATTAAAATTATGAAAATGAATTGAAAAAGTGGCTTATGTATATTAGTAATTAAAGTATAATTTGTTAAAATATAAGCTCAAAAGCTGAATTGTAATTAGTTAAATTTTATAAAATAATGTTAAAACATTTTTTGGAAATATTCATTGCACGTCCCTCACTACTGAAACACATGATAGCGACTGACTGTATTCTTAAATAATAATAATAAAAACATCCAATCACCCCTCTAAAATAAAACCACGCCTTCTACAGCTGGATTGCCATACATGTATTAGATAAATGATGTTACTACATCCTATATCTACATATTCATATTATAATATCAGGTACTGTTCCAGAGTTCTTGACATTGCGTAGAGTTATTTGTCGTTAGAATGTGAATTTTTACCTAAAATTTATAGGAATGTTATAAAAATAGTTAGTTCATCACTCAATAAACAACTGGTAAAGAAGATTTCCTCTCTACTTCGAATAATGAGAGAGTTGATGTAATGATTAATAAAACGCAAAATATAGTTTGTAAATTACGGATAGTACAGGAAAACAACCTCGATGGAATTTTACATATTGCTAATCTGGATGCAAATGTTTTATTGAGAATTTAAACTCTTTTTTTTTGGTCCATTCTCCCATTGATGTTATTTCTAAATTATTTATGTTAAATACTCTTGATTGTGCCATGTTTTATACTAGTCTTTTTTATTTTCGTTTGTCTACATGTTTTAAGGAATTATTTTTTGAGTATATTGTAATATATTATAATAAGATTGTAAATGTTTAAATGCATGCCATAAAGGCCAATAAAAAAAAATAAAGACATAAACTTCTCTTTTTTTCTTCTATAATATGTGACGCTGGGTTTTAGTTAGAGAGGCTCATTACTACTTTATTATTTCTTAAATTAAACTAGCGACGTAGTTCTAGTAATATTAAGCGTACGAATGAATAATCTACCAACAAACTAATATATATATGTATTTGTATTTTTTTTATAACTAATACACATGCACAAACATGGAGCCATAATAAAAAATTATAAAAATAGTAGTGATTAAAATAACTGCATTAAAGTTTGTCCCCTTGACTAAATATTTATTGAGCTCAATTTAGTATGCATATCACATATTTATGAGAGGCACATTGTTGGTGTGACTTTATGCACCTACATAAGGAATGGTTTTGTCATAGCTAACTCATGTGGGAGTGACTGTTTGTAAAGGGTCATTTTGATTTTTGTAGAGAAAAAACACAGTTTAGTAGTTTGAAAAAGAAAAACGGTTGTTGCGTGTGATCTTTCTTCTTTTTTGGATCATTATTTAATAGTTTGTCCTGGTGTTAGTTTCTCCGTCTAAAGTAAGCATTCTTGTCTATCTTTTGTGTAAACTATTTAAAAAGTTCATAATAAAATAAATATATAGGAAATTATAATATTTTCCATTACCTATATATATTTTAAATTAAGTATGTCATCCACTTTATAGCATTAATTCATTTTATACTCCCCAAATCATATAACAGGCAGCTGATAAATGGCACTTGAGAGCTAAAGTTGATTTCATAAGACTATGTGATATGCAAGAGTTATAAATTGATGTAGTTTATCCAAATAAAGTAATTAAAACCGGATTTATTCCGAAAAAATAACATTTTTAAGATCTTTTGTAAAATTAGGTATGTTGCCAATTAAATTTTGTGTCTTTTTGTTCAAAAATATCCTTCTGGTATCTCCTGATGAAAAGTTATTCAAAAAGAAACAAAAAAATGAAAAAAATTACAGTGTATTGAAATACCGAAGTTCAGTGTATGGGCATTGAGTATGTCACCTATCCCATATGAATTGATAGAAACTGTGTCAAACAAAGAATTAAATGTGTACTATCATTATGAAACAAAAATAAAACTTTTATAATTCATAAAGCTTGTTTAATCCCTTTTTGAAAAAAATGAAATTATGTTACCGCAACTTTTATTAGTTATAGCCATTTGGATTTTTATAGAATATGTGTGTCCTGCATCCTTTCTATTCTATGTTAATTTTTCTATTTTTGGAGAATTGGATGCAAAATTTAATTTGTAGTATAGAAAGGGTAGCTTTGCTTGAGTTTCTAGCCTATTGCCTTAGACTTAAGGTCCCTGAATGGGGCCACTTTTGTTTAGTAAGAAATATGACATTAAAAGTGTATAAAAACTTAACTATAGTACTATGGAATGCAGTTTGTTTAAAAATACACAGCCCTACACGACCTGTGAGTCCTTTGGGCTAAAAGCACATAATAAATATAAATATATTAAAAGGAAGGTTGGACTATCAACTTTTCCTAGATATACCACCTTCTCATTACGCCCCTTTTGTCTTGTTTGTTCCTAGGAAAGTATATATACTTTATGTTTTTAGACTTCAAAGACCCTTCCTAGGTCGGATGAAGTAAATTAAATAGTATAATGTTTACTTATACTTATTCAGTCTTACTCCATCTGAACAATTAAAGGAACACACAAAAAAAGTAATAGGCTATTGTCTTCTGGAATATTTTTAGGAGGTGGAAAATGTCCTTCACTCATTTCTTTCCGAATATAATTAATTTTATATTACATTTTACAATATTAAAAAAAAAATGTATGTGTTTTGATACTTCAATGTTATTCAAACTTTGATAACTGTCCTTGAATATATGTAGTTTAAATATTTAAGAACATTTTAGATTAAAAAAAAAAAAGAAGACACTAACAAAGCCGATTTTAAGAAGAAAGAGTTTGATATTGTCAACGATAGATTTAATCATAAAGTATTAATTTTGCAATTCTAAATTAGTTATTTATTTTTTAAACTTTGTTATTGATTAATACCATTTTTATTTTATCTTAAATCAATTTTTAATTTTTAAGTCTTGCTTTTTTCTTAAGAAAATAATTTGTTTCCTATTTTTAAAGCAGTTTTTTTATTCACACAAAACCGAACATTTCATAGATTTAATAAATGGGATGTTCAAAGAGAATATGTCCGGAGGAAAAAGGACGGTTCGTCAGTCTAATTTAACAAACTAACAAGTTCCGACAATAAATCAATAGTATTAACAACAAGTCTTCAAACATGACAAACCAAAGTGTTTTTTATCCTTTCATGTCCTTCAATTAGTAATTAATTACTTACCCAATAATGCAATTAATGATACAGAGGGATTTACTTCATTTTAATTTAATATTCCCTTACCTGAAGGTAGGTTAGATTATGAGCTTGTCGCTCTGTTATTCGAGTAATTTTGACAGCTTTACTCTTTCAGTCCAACCACAAATATTTCACGTTTATTTCGTACTTATTCAGTCTAAAGAGCCACGTTGTTCAATAAATAATGTTGTGAAATAATAATACATTTAAAGGCGTTGCAAAGGCATGAAATACTAAAGTAATGATACCCCTACTTGCCTACAGTCTGTCACAATCGCTATATCCCGCTTTTTTTCTTTTTTATTTATTATATACATTGGAAGTAAAATATTGCAAAATGTGTTGGGGGTCACTCTGTATTTAGGATTTTGTTATCGAATATCTGGATAATAAAAAAGAATCCACTGATCAGATTTCAAGAGGATATGAATCATTTTCCTTTCTTTATGAAATACATATTATATTTGATTTAATATTATTACAATCATATTATATTTAGTAAAACGTTCCTCTATATCCTTTCGTTGACTCATATAATGATATTATTATTGAATAGTATTTTTTTTATGCAAACAATGATAAAGCGTCTATGAACAGTATAGGACTTCTTGTTTCAATAGTACCGAAACCATAGAGGTCATGTTAAAATGTCAAATTTGTCGAAATTGCGTCCCGACCCTGCCACCCATAAAAAATCCTGTTCACTTCACCCTGATATAATTTGGCCGGCCCACTTGCAAATATATTAGGTCGTTGTTGGCTTAGGTTATAGATAAATTATGGAATAAAGATATCAGCTGACACAAACGGTATAATTTTACGTTACATTTTTTTGTTTTTATTCCACTTACAGGTTAAGAACCTCATAGATATAATAGTCTAAAATCCCAAGTACGGGAATTATATTCAACTCTGCGAGTGTTAAAAAAAGTGAACGAATCAAGTTCATTCCATTAGCTGACGTTGAATGTATAATACATCATTATAAGTCAAAGCAACCATAAGGTAAAACTAAAAAAAATATGATTGAACCCACTCACCCCTCCCCTCAACAACTGTTTGGCAAACTCGTATTCGGCCCGTGACTTAGAGTGATACCCCCTCCCAAATTATAAATTTATACGAAGACTCTTTTTCTGTTTGATGTTCCTACTCACGAGTCGTGGCATTCGGAAGAAGAAAAAACCATGATGCGAAAGTGGTAAGCTTTCATAGTTAGCGTATTACAGAGGATGGAGTGATTGATGGGATGGAATTGAGGATTATTTTGATATCTGCTAGATATGCAGCTTTTTATTTAATGATTTCCTAGCTGTATGGTACATCCTAGAATCATGCCTTGGAGCTTTGTAAACATCGTTAAGACTGTAAAGATATCGCCGGTTGAGTAGTGGGGATTTTATATTTGATTTCCTTGTGGGGCCCTTCAAATATCCTTTTATAGTTGGTTATGTGATGTACAATGGTTTTTAATTTCTGTTGAGGGGTTTTTGATATTTTATCTATAAGATTTTAGAAGTCCGAAAGAGAAAGTGATTTTCAAATATAATGTTTATTTATGTTTTATTCTAAACATAAATTTTATTTTATTCATTTTACTTTTGTGCATCTATTTTTGTGTGTGTGGGTATGTGTGAATAAATTAAGACCTAGTTCCTGAAAAATTGTTATCACTTTTTAATTGACAATATTCTTTGTTGTCTATATCTGTTTTTCTAAAAAAAATATCAGTATAAAACATGTTAAAATTTTCAAAGATTTGTCAAAAAAAAACTTTTAATAACGTTCCTGACTAGTATTTTAATGTTAAATTGTATTTCTGTCGTAACTAGGGCTGCGGAGTGAGTAAATAACATGTCTGACTCCGACTCCAGTATTTTGAATGTCTCGTACTCAACAGACAATTTTATAGTCTACATAAATACTTTTGATTCATCACTATATAGATACAATCAATATACATTTAATTTTTGCCATACGTAGCTGTTAGCTATATATAGTCAATATTTGGAATACCAGGTAATTAACATGATAAACAAGAAATGAAATGGATCTATATTTTTATGACTGATATCTCTTGCTAGTTCATTCATAAGCTTCTGAACATAATTTATGTACTCTTAACCGAGGAACAAAAATACACATAACCACTAACTGCAAAGTTACACATTACATTGCTGAATTTGACTATGCCCAAGATTACGTAATGAACTAGTGGCTACGTTCTACACAGCATAATAATTTAGACTAAAAGAGATTCGGTAATTGTTATTGTATGGCCTATAGAGCACATATACAATACGTTTGAAATTTGAGGAGTAAACTTTCAAATTAGTTTCAACCTTCAAGTTACATGAATTAATAGAACTGAATACCTATTGTTTACAACCATTTAGAAAAAATATTTACGAAAACTCAATGAAAGCCTTAGAAAATGAATAAGTTTTATTTTCATAAATTATTTTAATTTTCGTAGACAGAATCGGAGTTTGAACAAATTTGAACTCCGACTGAACCATAAACCGACTCTGCCGTCCAAGTTTAAACACTTTACCATAGCAACTGTTCATTGCTGGAGACTGAAAATTTTACTCTATTACAGCTACACTATGCAGAACTGACAATCCCTATGTCGTCCATATATATTTATTTTTCTATTATTTAAGTACCTTAACTATTTACAATTGTACTTCTAAGTTAACATTAATAATAGGTAGATATAAGTTTCAATATCAAGATTCTACTCTCATGTTTAATGACCCCCTTTAAAGGCATTTAAAATTGATGATATGTTCTTACATGATCCATGTTTTATAGTAATCATTTATGTACATTAAACAGCCGATGTACATACCTCATAAAAAAATTATTATACATTGCTCACACATACGAGGTTTCCTATCAAATATATCAATTTTAGATGATTTCATGAACGTATTTTTTAGGGGAGAGAAAAAGTCTTTCAGTTGAGTAACTTTTGTTAGGGATGTATTGCAATCGGGTCCCAGAGCTATGACGTCCCGTCCTAGATCTTAAAAATACTTCCAAATTGGGTGTGAAATTCGTCTAATGCATGGTTGTGCTAAGACATAATTAGAGGTAGTTATGGGATTTGTGCAAGAGCGTTATGAGAAGGTCGGAGCAAAACATACGAAATTACTGAATTAAGACCCTTGTTAATATCAGGTCGCTGTTATGATTTTGGGGTGATTAAGTTTTACTTACCTAAAACAATACTTGGTTATTGCGTAAAAAGTAAAATTGCGCACTTGTAGGTAGACCAATGTTACAACACTATTAGCGAGTCTAACGGGAAATCTGGTACAGTATAATAATTACACACGTTTCGAAACCATTCGCAAAGCTCCCAAATATGTATAAGATAACATTTACAAAACTTTATGTTCGCATATGCATAGAATACGCTTGTTTAATAGTGTGCTACGCTTGTGTGTTCAATTTTTTTCTTCCCAGTTTTGAGCAATTTTTGATCATAATTTTTTTTAATTACTATTTCTTGTATATTGGCAATGTTTCAAAAGCACCTGGTTTTCCGATTGCGGTTAATCGTTCCATCACTAATAAAGATACATTGCTTATTGCTCACTTGATAAATAGGAGACCGAGGACAGTTAGCACACGTGGGACAATTGCAGCAACCCCTATTTCTAGACCATCAAAAAAGTTACAGACTCAAAATTTACATCCTAATTATATAATATAATGTATATTATTCTGTAAAAAGTCAATAATTTTTGTATAACAATTTATATTAATAAATTAAAATTTGTTTTTCAGTCTGTATGAATGTTTGAATATATAAAAAAGTCACCGGTGCACTTAATATATATAGTGCTCCATAATGTATATCATAAACATACTTTGATCTAATAAGTGACAATATAGTCGTATTAATGAAATATTACGGGATTATGTATATAGCATCGAGCGTGTATAGTGGGTGCACTATATATAGTTTTCCCTGATGTAAATCATATAAATATGTTTGATGAAGAAAAAATAATGTAATCGTATTAATGAAATATTGCATGCGTGTGTGTATAACAAGAGCATTGTTTCTGTTTGTTTTGCTATTAGTCTCTAATGTATATAATAATTTATGTGTATTTTCAGTATAAGTTAAGATTTGAATAAAATATAAACGTTGGTATATTAAAAAGTATGTTGTTTTTTATTAGTGAGCATTCTTAAGAATCAATCATTATTTTTCTTTCATTCATGGGGAGAGAATACGCCATATGAATTAATTTAAGCATTATTATATGTAGTAGTTACATGTGAACGTGCTCACGAACAACGGAGAGTAACACTAACTATTTTTTGGAGTTACCTTTTATATTATTAAGGCAAAATTTGTTTTTTAGCCGACACTTAATTATGTCGGGCAATGCCAGGTACTACCGCTAGTATATAATATTTAGAGTTTTCTACAGAAAACGCTACCATGTGGGCTTATTCTTATGCTGCATAAGTATAACTTCCGATTTCTTTTCGCACTCTACAAAAGTCCCATCCCGAGACATTATATAATTCGTTGTTGTTGTTATGAACAAGGATAAAAGTCTAGTTTTTGATCAGATGTACAGGCACCAAATATGTAAATTTAATTCCCTACTTTTTATCGAATTAAGATTATGAAATGGATGATTATATATTTACCTACAATGTATGTAAGTAATTTCAATAAGGAATTGCCCAAAATACTTATTAAAGAGCCCTTTAGACAAGAGCTACAAAAAGGAATAGAATAGAGAGCATGAATGTACATTGTACATGTACGTAAAAGGCCTGAAGGAAAATCTTTTAAATTCACTTTTATTATTTTTCATAAATAATGGGAACACGAGAGCCTTGAAATAAATATATACTTTCCTCAAGTTTTATTTAAAGATAACGACATTTTCCCTAGGCTTAATGGCCACAATGAACTCGGCGAACCCCTTAGATAAACATATTTAATATATGTATATAGTTTGTTAGAAAAACTTTTATTAATTCAAACGGGGGAAAACACATAGTGGCTTACAATGGTTGATTCTTACATCAGATATTAACAGAGATGGGGGAGAAGTTCATTTAATTGCAGCTTTAATTAGAGTTCATGAATAAATATCCATTAAAACAAAAAAAAATTACTTGGATCAATGGTATTGATTCTCAATTCAAAATAACTATGTCCTTGTCTAGGAGCGATCGTGAATCCAACCTATGCATATTGAGATCAGTAGCATAATTTCTCCTGAGCGTGCTTCCATTGCGCTACGTCACTCCAAGTCTTGGCTTGATTTTAAGTTAAGAAAAAGTCTATGAATATATTTATAAAGTTAAATTCGAGTCGTCAGATATCTTTTGAGCTCTTTTCATCTCTATAATGATTGATTTGAGACTTAAAAAGCTTTTTTAAAGCCTAGCATAGATTAGTTTAACACATTAAGTGTATAAGAGGCCACAATAAAAAAACAATTGTTGAAGATGTTTAACATTTTGCTAATTATTCAGAATCGAAATAGGGTCGAGTCCCCCTATAATTTTGAAGAGTACTTTATATTCAATAAAAAATTAAAAAGATTGTAGGAAAGTTTGTTTAAAAAATGGTTTCAAGTCCAGTTAAGTATCGATTCATAGCTCTTGAGGTCATTAATGTCTCAAGTATTTGATTGAACCAAAGACAAAGAAGGACTCGTCCCCATTTCTGTCAACAGCTAAAAAAACATTTAGTGCATAATGGAAGTTTGAAACAGCGGTCTCGAACAAAATATATCAAAGCTACTTAATTTTTATCAAAGGTTATTTTCAACTTTATTCCAATTAAAATTTGCATCTTTCTTCAATATACATATGTAAAACGTACATTGATCCCTTTTCAAAAAGAGGACATAGTAAAATTTGAGGGATACAATTTATCCAATTCACCTACTCACGTTTTTAGTTGTAGAAGTCTAAGAAAATGTACAAAATAATATAAAAGGTATATCTTTCTTATTTTCAAATTGGCATTAAAAAAATTATGCCAAAATATGAAATTGAGATGAGATTATAATATTTCGAAAATCTTTTCACCCAAAAATGAGTAAATATAAGAAATAAATAACATGAGAGTATTAACTTTTAGTCCTACCATCCACGCATCTTCCTTTTCCCCTTTATCTTCATTGTATTGGACAATCTTGATACTTAAATAATAAAATATATCAATGGTATGATTCAAAAATAATCATATCTTAGTTAAATGTCTTTTTTGACATTCAATCGTGTCTTTTATATATAGTTTTTATCCAAAAACTATCCGATAAAATCAAAAAGGTATTTTGCAAAAACTTTAAAGCCGATGAGGCAGGGTATAGGAAATGTCTATATCCCTAAACAAATGAGTGTTGACCTTCTCACATCTTAAAGCATGGGGAAAAAATGTGGAAAAATATCAAAATTCAAAAAAATATATTTTTAAATATGTCTGGGAATACATAATACACAATAATCAACGTGATTAAGTAATAATTAAGTATGTAAAGAGAGTAGCTCTCATACATTTCTACAACGTTAGCAAACAATGTGATGGTGGAGGTGGGGAAGAAATACACAGTGCACTCTACATTCAGAGAATTACATAGGAGGAGGGCTTAGAGGGGTTGTAGCCCTCCCTCAAATTAAGGAATTAATTTTCTTACTAGAATTGTTCTTAAAGTAGCTATGGATTTTTGAAATTTTTCTCAAAAAAATGTAATATTTGTTGTTTGTTATCAAAAAAAATTTATAAATTTTTAGAAAAATATTTCATTTTTCGTCAACAACTCTCAATTTTAGAAATTTTTTGAGAATAGCTATGGTTTTTTGAAATTTTTCTCCGAAAAATTTAATATTTGACATTGTCTTCAAAAAATATTATATTTTAAATTTAATTTTAGAAATTTTTTCCAAAATATTTCAGTTTCTTTTGAACAGCTCTGGATTTTTGACATTTGACTTCAAAAATGTTTATATTTGAAATTTAATTTTAATAATTTTTTCACAAAACAATTCAGTTTTTTGTGTACAGATATGGATTTTTAAAATTTTCCTTAATACTTAAAATTGGAATTTTTTTGACAAAAAAAATTCCAAAAACCAATCCCCTTCTCCACAAAAAAAAATATAATTTTGCGCACGCCCCTGACATTTGATCATCGAATATCCACACGTAATTGTTATCAATTAGAGAGGAAAGAGAGAGAAAGAGGTTATCCTGTTATTTTTCCCCTTCTTCTTATTTTTATTATTTTAACCTTGAGTATGATAAATAAATAACAGAGAGTGAAAACAGAGAAGAAGAAGAAAAAGGGAAGGAAATAAAAGAGAAGGAACTGGCAACATTGTTATAAGAGAGAAGAGAAAAAAGAACAAGAGAGAGATGCTTCATATGGCTTTCTTATATCTAATATATGTTCCATTTCAAATCTATTTTTTATAAATATATCCGTCGTTATCCCTAAGAGATGAGGAGAGATCAGATTTCTTTTTTTCCAATTTGAGTCTGAAAGGATTAATAATAATAGCAGGGGAGTCCACAGTGGGAGGGCTGGAGGGTCTGTAGCTCTCCCCTCCCCACAAAAAAATTAAGGAATTTTTTATTCTTACTAAAAAATTTAATATTTATAATTTAATTAAATTTTTTGAATTTTTGAATTTTTTTCAAAAAAATTAAATTGTCTGTGAATGTTTATGGATTTTTGGAAATTTTTCAACGAAAAATTTAATATTTGAAATTTTTTTTCAAAAAATTTTATACTGAAAATTTGAATTTATAAGTTATTTCCCAAAAAATTTCCTTTTTGTGGACAGCTCTGAATTTTTGAATTTTTTTCAAAATAAATTAATTTTTGAGAAAAGCTATGGACTTTTGAAATTTTTCTCCCAAAAAATTATTTTTTTGTGAAAAGCTATTGATTTTAGAATTTTTTATAAATTTAATATTTATAATTTTTTTTCAAAAAATTTTACATTTGAAATTTAATTTTCGAAATTTTAGGTAAGAAAACAAATTTTTATAAATCCGATTTTTTTTTGTTTTATAATGATGGTACACGTCATTCAAAGTTTTATTTTACACAGCTTTGAAAATCATATTAGATAGGTGACGTCCTCCTTTGATGATACACTGAATAAATCGAACTTCTGTATTTGAATACTTGGTGTTTTTTCTTTTCATTCGAAATGTTATACGTATAATTTAAAAAAAAAAAAATACAAAATCAAATTATAACAAATCGTTTCTTATAATTGTGAATAATTAAAGTAATTACGTAATTATTTTTTTGGGATTTTGAAAAAAAAAAGTCTTAAAAATGTTAGTTTTTCCAGTATAAATATGGTTTCAATTACAGGATTTGGACAAACCCACACCAATTTAAAATCCTTGGATGACAACATATCTGATGATTATTTTGTAGTGTTGTTTGTGTTTTAGGAATCTTTTTGTATATTAGAAATTGGACCAATAAACTCAAGAGCTAAATGCAATTAGTTTAATTTTATAAAATATTATGTCAAGCCATTTTTTGCAAATATTTATTTTTGATGGCATACGCACGTTCTGTACTACTCCAACACCTGATTGCATTTCTAAGAAAATTATAGAATCTTAATTACACCAAGCTCTCTCCAGGCAACTTCTACATCGTGATTGCCATGCATTATAAATAATAAAGTTATGTTACTGTAAATAAACATACACACAACAAATTATGCATCCTGTAAAATCCATTTATTACTCGGGCCTTGGTCCCTCTAAACGAATTTTTCGATAGAGCGGCATATCTCCCAATGTATTTCAACGTAGGCCTTCAGGAAATCAATATTGCCACGGGAACCCTTGCAGGCCTTATTCTCTACGAAGGCCCATATTTCATAGTACGGGGGGAGAAGATCGGTGATGAGGGAGCACAAGTTTGAAGCCCAGAAATGGATGAGATTTTCCTTGCACCAAGCTTGAGCTGTTACTGCCGTATGGCCAGGTGATGAGTCTTGTTACAAACAGTAATCTCATTCGGAGTAGTTTACATTCAACCAAGGCAACACATCCTCCTTCATTATCTCTTGTTACTCGCGAAGCGTCAATTTTGAAGGGCACATTAGTCAAGAAGTGTTCAGAGGGGCGGGTCGCGGACATTTGAGTCCATTGTCATTATTTGTTGACGGATAGCAACCAATAATAGAGCGTATATAAGCTCATACATTTAGAAACAATTTCCTTTGAATAACCCAACATCGATTACAAGGAATAATGGCTCTATAGAGCTTTATCTTACACGATATGATTTACTTACTCACACTGTACTTAATACTCAATGCTTTCTTCTCAAGAATTGAATAATAATGATATCAGCTTAACGAAATAAAAAGTCCTAATTAGAAACAGCTGCCCACTTTCTAGGAGATATTAAATACACTTCAACTCATAAGTTAAAACATTTTGTCTAATGCAAACTCCTTTTAGTAATGGAATTTATCAATTTTTTGTACTAAGATACTTTACGCGCCCCACAGTTTAAACAGCACATCTCTTATAATAAAGTAATAATCATTAAATGTTCTTTGAATGTTATTTTTATTTTAATATAATCATAATATCTTTGGTATTTTTATACTAATATCATGTATCACGAATCTCTATTAAAAAGTTATGAGTGTGCGAGTGAAAAAGAGAGGAGAACAGAGAAATAAATAAATGGGGGGGGGGCAAACAAAGTATGTATATATGTACATAAAACAACATTACATTACATATTTGTATGATTGTATGTACTTTGAAGACGAAATAGAGAAACAAAAATGGATTAATAACAAATATAATAACTTGATCAGTAGTTAGGCGGTTATTCGATGGGTTCAGTGTTTCAAAAATATTACACACTTATTTGATTAGTTACAAGAAACTTCGTTTCTTGTACAACGCTTCACATAGTATAATGGATATATTGTGAAAGGGGATGCAGTCAAAAGGTTTATATTATAACTTAAGATATGGGCATTAAATATGAAAACAGTCATTCCGAGCCGTTTTACTATCTTTTGACGTCACTGGGCTATGAAGTTTGGAGTATACCTACAATGAACTTGTATTATTATTCAGATCAAAATCGTTTTAAATTGTTATTTATTTCCATAAAATAATATATTGTATAACACAGTCCCTATCAAGAGGGGTAGTCCAAGGTACACTGAAACCTATGCTGTCGAAGTGGGACCCACACTTCCATTAAGCTACGTGCTTAATTGAGGGCCAAAGCAGGCCATAAATATCTACATTTTAATGCATTTTATGACTGAACATTCAATGTCCAAAGAGTTCTAAAGGCCCTGAGTATTATTTTCTAAAAAAAATCATATACGAAATGTTCAAATTTTCAATCAAAAGGAAAGAAAGAAATGAGTTGCAAAGATATGTCTGTGCTTCAGACCTTACTCATTTTAAAATCGGCCATGGCCTTAGTAATTACTCTTATGCCTCTTGATACAATCTATTTTGCATAGGACCCTGCTAATCAATTTTCAAGTGCGTCTCATTAAAAATATATCCCTAACTTCTACCTCCAGTAACGTCATTAAAATGATTATGTTCCTTTCGACAGCCCAGGACTTAAAATATAAACATTGACATAGTGATCGTCATCTTATTTAATTGTAGCTGTTACTGTGACAAAGATGTTGTTCATTCAAAACAAAAAGGCAGTGAGCTAGTCTGTTCTCCTCTCTTTAAAAAACACATTTTTTGCAGTTTCTTAAGGATAGACATACAGCAAAAAAGCAACAAAAAAAAAACATGTTACCACTCTTAGCCCATTCAACTTTTTTATCAAACAAAAAAATGTACGGACTTTTAATCAAACCACATTCTTAAAGGAGACGAAAAAAGAAAGAAATAATTTTGATCTACGCTGATAGATTTATAAAAGGGGGTCTCTAATCGTTTATGACGTATAATTAAAATAGAGTGAATAATAAATATATTACGAATTCGGAAATTAAATAAATTACAATTGAAAAATACCAAAAAACTATACAGAGAAAAATTATAATATAAGTATTTATTATGTAAATAGTTTAGAAATCGATGGATGACGTCAGGAGGGATATCAATGGCCCAATAGAGTATAAAAATTTGGGATCCATGTCTAAGTATTAATTAATTAATTACACGTAGCATAACAATAACAAAAGAACTTCAAAAAATCCTATCGTTATAAAACACTCATATGTAAAGTTTATGTTGTGGTTATGACGTAGAATGAAATAAAGTAAAAATAAAATTTGTTAAAATAATAATATTAATAATAAAATGCTAATAATATTTATATGTTGGACATTTTTTCCATCTTCCTTATAGAAAATGTACATAGAAAGACGTTATTATTATCTATATAATATATATAATATTTAAAGTAATAAATAATTTGTTAAAGTGCATTTTTCTAATAAACAGTTATTCTTATGTATCTTATTTTTGAGGCACTTTTACGTAGTATGGTATTAATTATGATGATGGGTAAGAGCTAATATCATTATAGGAAAATTGGAAATAAATAAGATCTATTTAGGTATATAGAATTTTAATTTGTTAAAGAAAGGTGACTCTTATCATTAATCATATATAGTAATAAATTAATTAACCAAAAAGGAGCGAAAGAGAATAGAATTATATATATATATATATATAAAAGAATTGACAAACAGCGACTGAAAGCAAACGAATTTCTCCACATTCAAAGAGAAATTATCTTAATTCCCTCCCTCCTCTCTCCCGAGCTCTCCCTTCCTCATTTTGCGGATCAAAGAAATCTTGAGCAATTTATATAATATCACGGGAAATTACTACGTAAGAAGTAAAGCGGTGATTCTTTAACCCGTGGTGGTGGTCTCGTTGTGGTTATGTTCTATACATGAGCTATTGAAAAAGGAAGGGGGAAAACAGGAGGGGGGAGGGAAAAGGGAGGAAAAAAAGGAAGAAAGAAAAGAAGAATTATTTTCCTTTTCCTTTCTGTCTTTTTTTCTCTCACCCTCACCATATATGAATTTCTCTCAAGTGGTTTATCTTAATACCAATCCAATACAGTCAAATCCGGATAAAAGCAAAATTCGTTTATCTATAGTGAATTTATTTCTTCGAAATCTATATTCACTCAATAAACGATAAGAGCTCCACAGAAGCAACTTTATAGCAATTAATTTGTAAAATATCAATGTACGAGGAAAATCAGTGGGAGAGTAAAAAAATGCAATGGCCAGAGACAGTGGTAGCAGTACCAAGAGGTCAATGGCCTTCTGATCATTATTCTATAGGGCACCACAAGTTAAAAGGGGAGCCAAATTAGGAAGAAAAAAATAATTTTAAGATTTTTTTTAAAAGCTTCGAAATTTCTTTTATAAATAATTTAAAATCAATCACCTGAGGGAGGGCTAAATTCCAAAATTTTACTAGCAAACAGTTAATTAAATTTATATATATATATATATACTTTTATAAGTTGTGTAGGAGTGCTAAAATTGACAAATGGATTCCTCTTGTCATAGTCGTACTATTTTACCCATCCCGAAAGGATGTCCTAATTAAAGGGGATAAGAATTCTGTTTTGCTAAAAGAAGACATAATTTTTTTAAATTAATTACTTTGGAGTAATATATTTTACAAGTTATCGTACAGCCAATACAACCTTTTTTCTAAAAGTAAGCATTCTCACTCCTTTACTGGCCATTATGATCCTGCATGAATATGGAACAACTTTTTTTCAGAAAAATTAGACTGTCATACAACCAGGGATTCTTAACAGACGTCCCATGTGCCAAGTCCGGCCTCTGAGTGCATTACATAAGACCCATGAAAATTATTTATTAACAATAATAAATTATAAGAGCTAAAAAATGGCGAAAATATGCTAAAGAGATCAGAGAATTTGATCAAAGACTTCAAAACTTCGATAATTGTGATGGTGTATTTCAATTACTTAAGTACCCATTTTCATTAATGCCCAATGGTGTACGAGTTTTTAACGAGCAGGCTCGTCAATTTGTAAAAAATAGAAATGTTGCTGGATTGCAACTCGAGTTGATTGACCCGTAATCAAATGATGAATTGAAAAACGTGTTCAAATCATTATTTTCTACTGAAGAATGCTGAATTGGATTCCCACCAGGAATTAAGCTTCTAAAACAATGGGGTCTTCGTTTTTGTGGATTGTTGGAATCAACATGCTCTGTTTTCTCTTAGATAAATGTAGTTCAAAATAAATATCTTACTAAAATCCCTCATGTGCACTTTGATCAAATAATGAGGATTACACAAACAGTCTTGTTACAAAATTTAAAAATATAGCTCAGAATTCAAAAGCAAATTACTTTCCTTAGAGTTATAATATCTATAAAATATTCAAGTCAATGACTTTAATCAGGTTTATATTATTTACTTTCCAACTTAAATTTAAGACAATGTTTCATTAACACGGAAAAAAGGTTGAGAACACTTGCTTTAAATATTTGAAAAAAGTGACGGATTTAATGGATTGAAAACTTTTTTTTACTGAAGTGAATAGGTTGTTTAACACGTTGGAGATAGATGCACTTTAGTTACGAGCTCAGATGGCTGTTTTTATCCGGACTGACTGTAATAATATGACGTAATCTAACACTTATGTAGTTGAAATAAACTGTAATTATTATTATAACTTTGCCGCTTGTTATTTTTTTTTTTTTTTTTTTTGTTATTCTATGATTTTTTTGAAAAATAGAAGTTCTAAGTAAGTCATGAAAAGACAAAATAATGAATAGTTGTATCATTGAGTTATAGAAGTATTTTTGAAAAATACCTTTGGGATTTTCTTTACATAAATTTATGTCTGTATCTGTGGTTGGGGGGGATGAAGTTAATTTGTTGGTATTATGAATATAACAAAATATGTAGAGAAATAAAAGCAGAGTCTGTATAATAATGTCTTATGTGAAAAGGGGTTATTACCAGTGTCGTAGAGGCAGTGGAGGATCAGCTAGGCAAAAGTTTGAGACAGTCCAAAATTAAGACGAACATGAGTAAAAAAAAGTTAAGGAATATCATTTTCTTAAATAAATAAAAAGTCATTCGAAAAAGCTCGTTTGAGAAAATGCAATATATATTTTTTTTCGTAAAAATGTCGTTAAAGTTATGAAGTCAAATTATTTATAAAAAAGACCCTAAAATCTTTTTAAGAAAGAAAGAAAAAAAAGAAGGAAAGAAAATTAAAAAATGCTAAAAATGTTTGAGAAGCAATCAACTTTTGCCTTCACCTCCGGTACTGGTCATTACTTCGGATATTAGTGATCTAATAATTATGAAGTCAAGGGGTCAGTGATTCAATTTCTTTGAATAAATGAATCAATTAATACATATTACTTATCAATAAATGGATAGATGAATAATTAATTAATTATTATACATAAAATAGATGTGTATAAGTATTCCTTGTATTAGGAAATGTCCAAAAAGACAGTGAGAAAAACAAGAAGCACAAGTCCTATGAGAGGTGGGGGAAGGAAGTTCCTCCCCTTTAGTGGTGATCCACCTCCATTACAGAGATCTTTTGTAGAACACCAACAGTATGAGAGTCCACTTTTAGCAGTGTAACATCGATCTGGGACGGCGAGAACAAAGCATCCTCTTAACATGACGGGATTATTTTGATACTCAAGTGGGAGTTCTGGATATCCATCAGCTCCTGGAGGAACTCCAAATTTCCTTTGACGTCGCATCATCATTTCTTCAGAATCAATGTATATTTTGACGCATCCCGTGTTGAGTCCACACTCTACAGACATGGACTTAGTGGCCTTAATGTCTGTGTAGCATCGTAGTCCAGAGCAGAGATGAGGGAAAAGAGTGCTTGTGATGATGACGAAAAAAAGGAGTTTTTCCATCGTATGAGAAAGGAAGGAAAGGAGAGAGAGGGGTTGGAGTCCGGAGTCGAGACATGAGACACGGAAAATTACTCCACGTAATGGGCTTCTATTCTAGAAATACGAAAAAGTACTTGTCAATTGCAAGGTTAGCGAAATCTTCTCTCCTCCTCCAGGTCTGGATCGGCAGACTTTCACTTCTGAAATAAATCCCAAGTATCATCGAAGGACTCCTCGGGGATCAATATCACTGCAAGGGGATGGCAAAGCACCAACAGCTACTTCATGTCTCCACAAGAAAGAAATTGACGATGATGTTAATGAAATTACTCCTTTATTGTGTGGATTCTGGACTTCTTCCATGGCGTTGCAGATCTAAAATAAATAAATAAAAGTTTTTATTATAACACTTTTTTAATTAACATATTTATATACAAGTACAATACACATATTTGTTTCATCTTAAATTCAAATAATTAACGTCATTTCCCCATACATATTTATGTTTATAAGTAGCTCATTTATTCATCCCTACGACATAATTTCTTTCACTTGAGTCTCTATGATTATACATAAAGAGTCCACCAAAAAGGGTAGTGCGTAACCATGGCTTGTAGCACTACCATGAATACCTAAATTTTAGTAAATTGGTTGTCGTTGGAACATAATTTACTAAGAAGGTATATATTAAAAAAAACGAGAAACATTTTTAATATCTTTTTCACTTGAATTAGTTATTACTAGTGTTGTGTTGGTCCTAATTTAGGACTGAAAATTGAAGTCCCTTCCAGTTCAGTCTCGCTCTGGTCGACTTAAGTTCTAAAAGCTTATTAATTTAGGTCCTTGATGACGTCACTCAACTTATATTTCTTTTTTTTAAATCAGTTATAGTACTGACAGTCCAAAGGGCCGATCCCAAGGAATGATCGAACCGGTTATAATACTCTACTGGACTTGGCAGAACAAATATGGACTGCTGTTACCCACTGTGACGAGAATTTGGTCTAGAGTGTGTGTATTTGGTTGTAAATGATACCGGAGACTTATACTAACTCCAGAAGTCACTCCAACATCTAAACACTCAATAATTAGATTTACAGTTACTAAAGGACAATTCTAGAAGCCTCTAAGGTCAGAAGAATCTACATAAAAGTCAAAGATGGATTAGACAGTATTTTTTCCTAAAAGAGAAATCATTTCATGTGAAAAAATTATTACATTTTTTTAAAGTAACTAATTTTCATTTTCTTATTAAATAATCAATGCCTTGAGCTTGGATTTTTGACAGTTCATCATGTTTTCTGTCATGACTATCAATTAAAATTATATGCAATTTTGCCACAAATTATTGCTGTTCATCCACAGAAAGTCGTGTCGGACGTTAAACAATCCCTATAGGATGTAACTCTTCCAAATTATTGAAAAATGATAATCGTCTTTGTTCCACTGGTGAGAACTATAACATACGAGTATATCCTTATAACGTCATGTGTATGATATTTGATAAATGAGTTTCGATTTGAGCTATTTGACAATATTTTTGGCTCAAACGCTACATGGATACAATTGCAAATATATAATCAATCGATCATTACACAGAAAAAGAATGCAAATCTCTTACTTTTGACTTTTCAGTAAAACAAAGTTATTGCAGTTGTCATTTTGAAGGTGTTATAAGTAGAAAATCACTCATTTTTTAAAATTAAACATGATCAAGAACAATCCATCAGTTTCTCGGAATTTGTGTAAATCTCAACTTCTGAGCAACAACTCATAAATTTCAATAAAAAATATAATTCAAAGATTCTCCACTTTGACATGTTTAAAAGAAACAAGGATTGTGCTTTTAGAAAATGAGAAAAATCTCATTACACATATACCGAAGTAGCCCCTTTAGGGATTATAGTTGTTCTGTATGAAAAACAAAACATCTGGCAGAACAAAAAAAGAAGAAGAAGAAAAAAAGAGTGTTGTAGCTCAATGGACAACGTGCTCGAGAGAAACTATGCTCTTAAATTTAATGTTAGCTTGTTCGGGCCCGATCCTTTCTAGTGAAGGATTATACTTTATATATATTGACTTCAAAAACGATTCCCAGGTCACATTCTGAGCAATTAAAGGAACATTTAAAAAAATGAAAGAAACATGTCATTTTTTTTTTAAATCTTCAGATGTTGTTTTATACTCTTAGTAAAAAAAAAAGTCTCAAAATATAGATAGGATACCGGAACCAAACGTGTTGCTACCATGACAACCTCTAATAAGAATAGAAACCTTTTACAAAAATTGTCTTAAAAATCTTCTTATGGTGTTTTTAAAATAAAATGGCTTCACATTCATTTAATGAAGTACTTTTAATCAGAATTTTGATTTTAAAACTTAGGTCAATTTTCTTTTTTGATATTTTATAGTGAAAGACCATCTCATTTTTTCCGAATCATATATGATATGCCTTTTTTTTTTTATTCTGTCATATTTCCCGACTAACACCTCATTTTTTCAACCCCTCCTTTCCATGATAAAGGCCCTCGTGAAAGGCTCAGTCACCGGTACTAGAATGTATTTGGAAGTAGAGGCCAAGTTGTATCATGGTTATGCCATCAGGGGTGCCAACGGGAATTTTTTGGAGCTTTTTTGACAATTTGGATATCATTTTTTTTGTATAAATGATAATGTATAATTAATTAAAATTTGACATTTAACTTTTCATATCGTGGGAGACAAACATATTTTTTTGGGTAGGGATAAAATTTCAACGGATGACAATTTTTTGGAAGTATTTCTTTAAGTCTCCCTTTATTAGTTGCGATAGCCATAAAAATCCACAAACGTAGAGGGGCATTGGTGTGTTGGCCCTAGCGCTACTAGGGCCAGTTAAGCCAATTAATATGTCGAACATTCTCTTATTTCTTTAGCATAGATTTGTACAAAAAACTACGTATAAATTCACAATAGATGTGTGTGTCTTTCCCCTTTCCAAAAATAATAAATACCAGAGAGAGAGGGGGGGGAGGAGAAAAAAGAATAAAAAGGAAAATTCTATGATTCATGTGTAATTTGCACGAAACCTACAAACACACATAAATATAGATTTATTGTTTAAAGTGTAAACACGAATATAATTATAACTATTTATTCGGAGAATTCCATTTCTATTGTGTGTAAATACAATACGTAATATATGTACACTGTACAGTTCTCCCCTGGGATCCTATTTTCAAAGGATTTCTCCGGGTTTTACACCTAAAAGCAATCTCTGCATTTATACTGCATTCAATTATTTCTAGAGTAGTAAAGAAGCCCATGTTTGAGCTTTGTTTATGAAGGGCTTGTTAAATTTTTTGAAAAACTTAGACTTGCCTTGTCAAATAATTTGAAGAGCTTGAGCTTAGTCTGGGGACTTCAAAATGAAGTCCTGTTTTTGAAATTGATATTTTATAATAGTTTTTAATAGTAGGGTGACCAAACTTTACCGTTTTTGGAAGTGTTTACCAGAAAATGTCCTAGCTTTTGATTAATAATGACGTCATGCATTAAGCCATTTTTATGAATAGTTTCGCTCTAAGGATATTGGTTCCGATGAGGCCAAGACAAGTAAAAAGTAGTACCTTATGGATTCATAACAGGGATTCCATAAAGAAGAAGATTTACTATCATTTGTAGTGCATCGAATCATTATTTTTAATTCTTCCATGGAATCCTACATACGTCAAAGTCGATCGACGTCATTTTGTTTTCCTTTTTTTTTTACACTTGATCCTTCTTATTATATATGTTTTTGTTTTGTTAGGTTCCTTTAATTCGTCAGATGGAGTTGCCCTGATTAAGTAAAAGTAAATATTAGAGTATTACATTTACTCCATCTGACCTAAGAATCTTCTTTGAAGTCTAAGTACATTAAGAACATTTCCTTATCTACGAACGATCAAGACGCGAACCTACAAACATGGAGTTCAAGAGATTAATTTCTCCCGAGTGCGTTGTCCATTGAGACATGTTGGTCCATATATGTAGTGTATTCAATCAATTACCTTATATTAAGGATGTAAATTTGTATAAATAACAAACATATTTGCTGATTATATTTTTATCATGTTGAACTCTGGAGAGATTAGGAGACTTTTATAAATTATTCCAAAGATCAATACTTTCTTGAACTTTCTTCTGATGCATAAAAGTGTGATGAGCCAATTTCTTGCTTCAGTCTTATTCAGAACTCAACATGCCCAAGGCTAAGGAGTAGAGTGAAGACATCCACCGGCTTGTAACCAATTGTCATAATCAAGGTGACGGCTTCAAAGACATTTTCATCAAGTTTTCCATCCCAAAACCCTCTTTCCAAAACATAATCACCAAATTCAAAAGAACTGCCCATGTCAAAAATCTTCCTCGACATGCGAGGAAGTCCAAGCTGAGCTCTACACAAGTGATATATACAGTCTAAGAGGTTGCCAAGAATCCAAACAACAGCTATAAAATCCATCCAGCAGGGGTTGAAAGCAACAGAAAATTTGTTTAGACGATCAACTGTGTAAAGGTTTTTGCACAAGAATAGGTTCCGGATTTCTATGCCAAGAAAGAATCAACTCCTCAAGAGTCAGCTCATAAAAGCCATGTTGAAGTATGCCAATGACTACAAAGCTGATTAGCTCAACTTATGGCGCACTATGCTGTGGTCAGATGAGATAAAGGGTGTGTCAAAATTGATTCCAATGTTTACCTCATTTTGGCAAGGACTTATCTCAAGCATATTCATTATATGAAGAACGCCAGAGGCCTTGTCACAAAGTATCAAGTCATTTTGCTCTTTGGGTATGAATACTTATGAAAAACACAAAAATATATTTTGTTACTTTACTCCCAAATATGAGTAAATTGTTGCATTTTTTTTTAGTTAAGAGTAGCTTTTGATTGACTAGGCATATTCTAAATGAGTTGGTAGATCCAACATGAACATTTTATCATATTTTCTTGTGCATTTTTGTGAGGGTACGAGTATTTTTGGGCTCACTGTATAAAGATATATATATATGTATATTGTATACAATATACAACTTGTATAAGTAAATTGTACAAGTTACAATTTCTAAATCTTAAAATGCATTATTTAAAAACAACATGGGTTCTTCTAACTACCAACTATACATTGTTACATTAATTTAATTTTGATCAATTGGAATTACATTGTTATTACGTCTTTACGATTAATGTAAATGTGGGCATTTGAACTTGATCGTATGCCTTAGCATAATTATATTTTAGTATTTTTATTAAAATAATCAAAAATGACAGCATTAATACATCGATCTTCCATGTTGGAATATTCAATTATTGCATTATTCTCATCCCAAGTATTGTAAATCCTTCATTTAAAATTACTCATCTCATTTTTGGCTGTAACTTGTACAATTTGCTTACAAAAGTTACAACTAGTGTACAAACGTAACTTGTACACAACATATATACTGTCTACACTAACAGTTCTTAGTGCATAATTTGTGTTTAGATACATTTTTCGTTTGTAATTCTTTGGAAATATACATATTTAACGATATTCGTGGTAAGTAGTTTTTTTTTTAATTTTAAAAATTAAATTTCTCGTCAAAAATAATTGTTAAGATTAAAATTTGAAAAAAAAAAAAAAATATGAGGAAGGCTTTCTTGAAATTTCTAGTTAGACATTTTAAAAATGTTAAGCACAATATATATTTGCACCCTATTTTATTCTGATATGTATATATAATAAAAGAAAAAATAACTCATTTGGGAAAAATGAAAAATGTCGTCTTTATTTCAGGTATAGAAAGTTCCATGATTCAACGTACTCATCTTCAATAGAAGATGAAAAAGTAACTTTGAGAAGAATTTTGGATCTTACAAGGTATCCTTTTCCATTGAAACATGAACAGTTTCCTTTTTTGCATTTTCATAATGGCAATTATGTATTATTATTTGCTTAAACTTGTGTTTTTCAAGCTTGGGAGTGAGCAATCCTATCTTGCTGAAAGCTTAGGTTTAAAAAATAAAGACTTGGAGCTGTTAGGGCTTTGTAAAACCCGGCTTTTTTAAACTATGCAACATCATTTTCGCACGCCGGCAAAAAACCACATTTACTATTGTTATTGAAGCCATAAGACACGAAAATTAAAATTTTAAAATGCAGTGGGTTTGGCTATTAAAACTTTCTTTTAAATCAAATTTTAAAGGGCATTTTTTATTGCTTAAATAACAATAATAAATGTGGGTTTTTAGCTGGCAAACGTTCCAAGACCTGAATTTAGTTGGACAGTGTTATTCTGGTGATGTGCAAGTTGACTTTTAGATTGCGGATCATGTTTTAATAATTGTTCAGTTATACAACCCCTCAGTTGCTTCATCTCTTACTATTTAGGTTTTTTTGATCGGATCAAATTACTCCCAATTCCACAAAAGTCGAACCTGCAGACTCTAAATAAACAACCCGGCCACCATGATCATTATAAAAATGAAAAGCATGTGAGTTGATAATATATTGGTAAGACTAAAGATAGTTTAAGGAAAGAACTGACATGTCAGATGAAAAAAGATCATAAAAGAATTTAGGATCAAACTTTGGCAGAGCGTAAGGAGAATACAACTTTAATCTTTATCTACAAGGGTCCAATCTCTAACTATTACCTGAGTTAAAATATTAATATAGCAAACTTTTCAAAGAAGAATTTTGTTCTTTTATTCATATGTTTGTTGCCTCTTTTTTTTAGAGGATCTTTGGATGGAAATAGCTTAAAATATATTGTTTCTTCTTAAAATATAAAAAGAATAACTTAAAAATAAGGGAATATTATTTGTCACAAACAGAATCCTGTAATTTAAAAAAGGTATTTCCTAGGAAATGAGAATTCTTAGTATGTTTGTACGTTTCAAATTTTGTAGTCTTTTTCATGAACCAACTCTTTGTCATCATGATCGTGTTAAGTGATTATTTGTTATTCATGAAAGCAAAGGAAGACTGGCATTAAAAGACAATTTATCATTTAAAAAAGAAGGTAAAGAAGAAGAAAGGGTAGGCGGGAAAGGAGACAAAAGAGATTATAATGCAAACATATTATGTATTTAGCAGATAGATAAGGATTAAGTATGGCTCGTAAACAAGCAAATAATAATGAATATGTTGTATACCTAATTTGTATAAACAGATTATACAAGTTACAATTTCTTTTGTCTTAAAAGCCCTTGTTTGATTACATTTTAATTATCAGCTACTAATTGGTTTTGATAGATTAAAATGAATTGAAAATCATTCAATTCATTTTAACTATAATAATTAGTGTTGTGCCAGTCCTTATTTATTAGGTACAGTACAGTCTTAGGACAGGTTTTTAAGACTGTCCGTACTAGAACTGATTACAGGAAAGTTTATTATTTGAATTTTGTTTTACAAAAAAAATTATTATTTCAATTTTTTTTTCCAAAAGTTAATTATTTCAATTTTTTTTAAAATTTAATGTTAGAAATTTACATTAATTTTTAAAAATTCTCACATAAAATATTTTTTTTTTCAAAAAGTTTAACTTTTTAAAAGTAACTGTAGATTTTTGATATTTTTTATCAAAAAATTTAATATTTGAAATTGTATTTTTGAATTTCTTCCTAAGTTATTTACTTTTTTTTTTGTCAATAGCTGTGGATTTTTAAATTATTTGAGAATAGCTTTGGTTTTTTCAAATTTAATAAATAATCTAATATTTGAAATTTTCTTTAAGAAAAATTTATTTTTTGAGAATATCTATGGAATTTTCAAATTTTTTTCCAAAAGGTTTAATTTTTTGTGAATGGCTGTGTAATTGTTTAAATTTTTCTCACAAATTTTATATTCGAAATTATTTGGACATTTTTATAAACAAATAATCCAAAAACTAAGTTCCCCCAAATAATAAAATCCTGCGGACAACCTTGGATTAAAAAAATGAGAAATAAAGTTGATTGACATCATCAAGGACCGAACTTAATCAGTTTTAGAACTGATATTCAGAACTTAAGTGGACCGGACTGAGACTGACCTGAACAGTCCCAGCAGTATCTGTATTACAATTGTATAATGTTCTTTCCTTGCTACCATAATTATATTATACCCCCCTCACAAAAAACTATAGTACATATAAAGATGGGTGTAGGATATCTGTTTCTTCTTAATATTTTTGCTATCAGTTCTCTCTGCCTGATTGTTTTACAATATATTGTTATCATATATATACATATATAATATTTCATTAACAGGAGAGAAAAGAGAGGGGGGAAAAAAGCAAGATAAATGAAGAAGAAAAAAGAATAGAAAGTTGTTAACCGTTGAATTATGAATTATAAATAAGACATTCTACCGACTTTATAGGTGTTAATCAATAAGCTCTAAAAGAACAAGTCTCTAATCTTCGAGGCAATCTTCAAATTAAGAAAATTGAAAACTACCATTTGATTATATTTCAAAAACATTAATTCTCTCATAGAAGGGCATTAAATATCTGTGCTAAAAATAGTACGATCCACTATATTGAGATTTTGAAATTGAGTAATGGAGATGAAAAGGTTAGGAACCGCTGACTCGTTGGTTGTGGAGTGAGATCAATGTACTTGTGTTGAAACTCTGTAGAAGACCGATTTTTTTCTTTGGTTTGGTCATAATTGATTTTTATATTCCGATTTGAATCGATATTCTGTTTGATACGGGGATCTCAGATCGAAGAACCAAAAGTTAATTGTTTTCAAAAACAGGAATAATTTTTTTGTCTCATTTTATATGTATACTAATTTTTTTCTCCATTTCTGATTTATGAGTTGACCAAATATGATTAATGCAACAAATTTAACTTTCTCGTAGTTCATGTAGGTGGATATACACAATTTTAAGACAAACATGACGTCATCAACAATTCATTTATAAAATATGTCTGATCGAATTTTAAATGAAACTGAATTGTTATTTGGGACCGTACCAGACTGAACTTGTTTAAAAGACCGAATTAGTTCGGGCCATTAAAAATTATAACAGTGTCAAATCGGTGTAGGATTTTCAGACGGAAAACCAAACGTACATTCCTACTAGTATTGAGATTTGGTCTGAGAACGATTTTCCGTTTCGACCTAGAACTCAAACCGATGATTGAAATTTAGACTATGAGACGAAAACAAAATAAATTTTCTTTTCTAAAATAACCTACTTACTTTTTTTTTCTTCAAAAAAATGTATATATTGTGGGATGCACCGATTACAAAAATTATGACAGTCTCAGAGCCGTCAAGGATTTATTGCTCGAACCCCGACCCTAAACCCTACATTTATAACAATCAAAACACAATAATATTTTTATATACATGTAGACTTTCACTTGTCTGTCTTTCTCTTTCCGTATAGAGATGAATGAAGCTAATTTTACACTCCACTTTGGAGATTTTCAAAGAAAAAACTAGCTAATTGTTATCTGCTCCAGAACATGGAAATAAAACAATTCCACTATAAGCTGTACTCTCAGAGCTTCTTTGAAAACATATTTTATAAGAACATGCAATAAGCCATACAATGATAGTATCCAATCAACGTTGAGAAAACTACTAATAAGAAAATAAGTAAAAAAATATACAGCTGATAACAATATACCGGGCCGTGCAAAGTTATTTACCCATGATGTAAATATACCTTTTAAGAGGTTTTGTGGCAACCAATCTGATTGTTTCGTATTTTTACTGTTAAAATAAACAAAAATCCTTCCTGTGAGAGCGTAACAACTTCCACATGTGAGAACATGTCCAATCAGGAAACAAAGAGGATCGAAATTGCAGCCCTTCTCCGAGTGGGAGTGCCTCATAACAACATTAAGGAACAGGTTGGGGCCTCGTTGAAGACAATTTACAACGTTTCCAAGCGCTTGGAGGCTGGGGGTGATCTCAAGCATTCCCCTGAACTGGCAGGAAGCCCACTGTCTCAACAAGGCAAGTAAAGGCAGTGTTCAAGAGGACTTCCAACAGGTCCATTGCCGACATGGCCAGAAAGATGGGAACGTCGACATCAACTGTTTCAAGGGCATTGAAAAGGGATGGAGGAAAGTCCCTGAGGTGTACTGAACGCCCTCTGCTAACTGAACGTCAGCGAGAAGTCAGACTTGAGCGTGCCAAGAAAATCTTGAATGATATCAAGAGGTCATCATTTTTTCAGATGAGAAAACTTTTACAGTCGATCCTGTTTTCAACAGGCAAAATGACCGTGTTGTGAGCTTTGGAGATGTTTGGAGATCCAACGGGAAGGCCATGAAGCCGGTATGGGTCCCCACTGGCTCAGATTAACAGCGAAGGATTATGTGAAGATTCTGGCGCCCAAGGTCCTTCCGTGGATCAAATTCATAGTCGGCAACTCTCCTTGGGGTTTTCAACAAGATGGAGCACCCGCCCACGCTTCCAAGAAAGCTCAGGAGTGGCTCAAGGACAACATGCACTTTTGGCCAAGGACTACTGGCCCCCTCAGAGCTCAGATCTGAACCCACTAGACTTCTCTATCTAGGCGCACGTGGAGACCAAGCCCTGCAAAAAACGACACAAGAACATAAATGCCTTAAAGGCTGCTGTCAACAAGGCCTGGGCCTCCATGGACGCCGATTACATCCAGCAAGTCTGTGGCAGCTTCAGACGTCGCCAGACCAGTGTCATTGAGTCAAATGGTGGCTACATTGATTAAATTTGATCACAAACTATTTTATTATTCTAAAAATGTATGAATAAATTGTTTCTCAAGTCATTCAAATGTCATTATTGTCAGCGATATGTTCTGAACAAAAATCGGTATATAATTCTGCATGGCCCGGTATAATGTAAATTTATATATGAGTGTTGTAATGTCGTGACAGACCATAGACTTTGAGCTATTTAAGTTGAAAATCAAAGCCTTTATATCTTAAAAAGTAAATTTCTAAAAAGATATATGTATCTATTTTCTTTTTTATTTAAGAAGAAATTCACGACAGATCAAATCAAATCAAGATAAATATTTTTTTTTCAAACGAAAATGAAATGAAATGAGAAACTTCAAGAATAAGATTGTACAAAAAAAGGATTTACATACACCTAAATGTTGCCCAGTCGCATTTTAATAAAAAAAATATATTATAAAAGTTTTTTTTTTTTTTAAATAAATGAAACATATGCTCTAACATTATTAGACGAGCTAAGCCGGTGGGTTTAGCTAATTTATATTAAAAAGAAACTTCACTCACTTGATCATTTTCAATTCCTTTTATGGTAGAAGTTTCTTATTCAGGAAAAAAAGTATAACAACAAATGTATGTTGTATACAAGTAGATCAACTCCTTCTTAGTAAATGTTAACAACTGACTACTTTGACACTCTCAGAATCAGTTGTAATGAAAAAGAAGCCCTTGAAACGTATTTGAATGACGTACTAATTTTGATAGTATATACATTGATAATAAAAGAAGCCCCAGCTCATAGCTAAACAGGAAGGCCCTTTTCATCATCTCCATGCTCTCTGCAAGCTTTATTCAATCAGTTAAACCTATTGCTAATTGAAGAGCTACTTTGTACAAGTTAGAATTTGTACATTTCATAACGTCTTATTTCATTACAACATTAGTTATTTTAATTATCCAAGTCATTTTTATCATATTAGTAAAAAATATTACCATTAAAATATCAACCATATAAAGAATTTTCAATAGTGTATCATAGCGAACAATCATTTTTACTACCATGTGTCCTTCATCCGCACACACACTAGTGATTACTTTATACTTTTTTGTCCTCTCTTGAATAATGGCAACTGTTTAAAAACCCCACAGTTCAGATTACAAACTACAAAAAAACTCACACACTAAAAAATAATTAGAATTTACAACTCTAAATATAGCTCTTTCGATTTGTTTGATGGGTATATGAATATGATTGCTGTATTCAAGTCATAAAAGTCGATTTTGTCTAAAGGAATCAGGCTAAGAAACATTATATTTTGTCGTTGAATGGATCAAATATAAGTACAACAGTTAAATCAGTTTAACTACATCAAAAAGGGTAACAAATTACTAGGCGCCAATTAAAAAATATGACAAAGAAATTTAGTAGGAAAATGATGAAACAAGTGAGAATGAGATTAATCATTATTCGAGTATTTTGGGATTTGATTAGTCGAGTTTAGTCAAGTTTAGTGATTTTGAATAACTTTCAGCAAATTTTCTACTATGGAGAGATGTAACTAAATGGACAACGAGCTCAGAAGAAATTATTTTCTTGAACTGAATGTTTGTAGATTTGCGTCACGTTAAATCCTAGAGAAATAAATATTCATTATGTAAATGTACTGCAAAGACAATTTCAAAGTCAAATGGAGTAATTGTAATACTATAATGTTTACTTATACTTAATCAGTTTAACTCCATCAAACCAATTATAGAAACAAAAAAAATTGTTGACTTTAATCAAGTCCAGTTGTTTTTTTTTCGAGTTTGAGTAACTCTTGGATCCTTGTTAGGGGGGTTCAGTCCTTAATTAGGACCACGGATCGCAGTAACGTCTGTTTCTATCAAGTCCACTCAAATCCCGCTTGTGGGTCCTTAAAAAAGATAAAATCGATCCCTTGTAACTAAAGAAAAATATAATGTGTTCGTATTACATTGTATAATAATGAAAATAAGAATATTTTTTGCATATATCTTATTTGGCTTAGTAAACCATCGATATTTATATGAAAATTCTAAAGACCGACAGTCCTAAGTACCAATATGACCAGCCCTAAGACTGGACTGGGCCGAATAACTAAGAACCGGCACAATATACCCTAGTGTAAATTAATAACGTATATGTCAGCTGCCTTTTATAAATTTAAATTATACGGACAAAAAAGAAAGAAAAAAAGAATTTCTAAATGTAGTTTAATTTAATAATAAAACCTTTTATTTAATATCCACCATAAAAAAGGGAAAATAAGAAATATAGATGCCCGAAGATTTATTCTAATGGTCCCCTCCTCTCACAGCTCAATTCAATGTGACATTTTTTCTCAGACATAAAATAATAATAATAATAAAAAGCCAATTCTCTTCGAAAAAGAAAAAAAATGTACAAAAAAAAAAAGAGGAAGAAAGAAAAACCATTAAACCACTCACTCTTTTTCGGCCATCTTCTCATCTACTCTTACTATAAATAAAATAAAAAAATGTTCATACTCATCAAAACTTTTTGACATACGCATATCTTGTATTTTTAAACTCCATATACCTATTGTGTGCATATGTCCATAAAATAAATACATACCTAGACACCATATATGTATATATATTGTGCAGGGTGTGGGAGATAATTCCATCTTCCCCATCTGTTTAATTTGGATTATTAGAAACAATCAACTAAAGAGAAGATAGGGAGAAAGATAAGAGTTGAAAAATATATGGAATTTTAGAAACCCAGAATATTGAGGCATTTGTATTCCCACACCATGGGAATATAACGTAAAGGCTGAAAAGTCCAGTGTTGAACAAAGAAACCCCGGGTTTTTTTTCGTTCAAAATTGTTTTGTTTTTCTTTAATTATTATTATCTTATATATATATATACTTAATGAAGTGGAGTCCATCAACACTTTTCAAGCCATTGCTTAGCTTGAAAGGTATTTTTTCCAATCAAGAAGCAGTCAAAAATCATTACATGAAATTGTTTTTATCCATTGTTTTGCAAAAGTAACCAAAGTTGCGTCACACTTTGTACAATAGCTCACAAACTAAAGAACTGATTGTCATGAAATTTTGAGAGCTGTCTTTTGAGGGTTGATAGTAACTGAAAATGAAGTGGTTCTTAAAAAAATAGCACCCAGGACTTTTGAGCTCATGTGTTAAAAAGAGTGATTGGTTGAAAGAAAAAAAAATGAGTCAATCTCATTTTTTACTCCCTTCCTTCAAGTGAGAAAATAAAAGAAAACAAGCCAAGGTGCATATATGATTATTCCATACGCCCCATAGGGAGTTCATTTGTCCTTCCAATTGGGATATTTTTATAGTCAATCCTTAAATTAACTCAATTAGCTCAGCTGATATACATAAAACAATGAGTAGGGTTATTGTGAATAGTCCAAACTTGTTCTTCTAACCAATGACATCATTAACCAGTCCATTTTTATTGTATCTAAATTATTCTACCCGACCTGTATATTCAAAAACGCGTCTGCCTCACAATGCCAAACTGCCATCAAAAATAACATGTCGCCTCTATACATTTCTTTCTCTATGCCTCTTTTTTCTTTCACTTCTAAATTAAATTCGGGGTGGCTTATCTTCTGTACACTGAAATTTTATCCGCCATATTTCCTATGGACCGATTTATAAGCCTAAAAAAATATATTCATCCCAAAATCATAACAAGAAGTTAAGCTTAGCTCATGTGTCTGGGTGTCATAGTGTCAGTTGGGGAAGATAATGAACTGATACTTTAAGCCTTCAAAGAGAACACGTCTTGCACTGGTTGAATGCTAACAACTCTGTCGGAAGTTATACATAAAATCAGAATCTGACTCGATTTTATCTGACCAGGTCCAATAGTTCTATTAGGAAAATATTGCAATATCATCAATCCTCCCTTGATCCTTTGGACTACAGTCGTTAAGACATCTCACTACAATTGGAACTAGATGTCAAAGTACTACAACCAGAAGACCTTGTAACTGGTTTTGTTCTCGTGTAGAGAACGTGATTATTTTCATGTGTGGTCACATTGAGTGATGCTAGGCATTGAATGGATTAACATTTTTTGTTAATGTATCTAACTTTGAATTACTTAGTACTGTACTACTATTTATATATTGAACTCTGTTTTTAAACTTATAACACGTACGCTTCATATTTGATACATGAGTTTTGGAATTTTTCATTTGAGAAGTTTGACAATTCTATATATCTTCAATGTAACTTTAAAGAGAACAAATACAAATGGCTTATTTGTGGCATTTTAGTGTTGCAAACGAATTGGCTCTTCAAAAAAAGTGTCAAGACCGCATGTTTGTTGAAAAATTACAGATCTCATTTTGAAGGTATTTTATGTCGAAAATAATTCGTTTATAACCCAAACAAGATACATTTAAAGTCATAGAATATATTTATTTGAACGGGAGAATTGTTGAGGTTTGAATATTATAAAAATACATTGCATGTATGTTACACGCATGATAGATGTGGTAGTCCGCGTATAGGTTTAAAATGATTAAGTTTCGGAAAAATGATATCTCGCACTCTGTAACGTGTAAACGTAAATGGCTTCAACAGCAGCCTTTGATGGATTGCAGCATAAAATAAAAAAGTAAATATGGAAAGCAAATACCTATACGGTTGTCTGTTTTTTGTGTGTGTGTTGTTTATTGATTGTCTTATTTATGCCTACACCTCTTCGTATACACACATTGCAATTTACATATTATATCCACCATAAATAAAATTTGTTCCAGAAAGGATTTTCATAGCTGTATAAAGATTTATAAGTGTTTATACGAACAACCAACCAAGGTAACTTTACTTTTTTTTTTGTCATTCGCCAATGTGTCGTGGTGATTATAACTTTTACTCCTGGTATACAATGCTTTAAATTTTTTTCTATGAATATACAGTGGGGTAGTATTGTTCCTTAATATGTGACTGAAAATCAGTGCCCTACCACGTTCGGTCCTAGTACCTTCCCTGCAGTGGAAACAGAGAGGTCATTGCCCCCTCCACACTTTTGAATAATTTTTATAGTTATTGCAAAAAAAAAAAAAAAAAAAAATCGTCTCGTCAAAAAATTTAAATGGTGATAAAAAAATTAAAGTTTCTCGTTCATAAAAAAAAGGTTATTCAATTTAAAAATAAATTTTGGGATTTATAAAAAAATACAAGTTCTAAATCGCAAAAAAAAAAAACCTAGTTACGACCCCCCTCTCACCTTCAAACATTGACATTTGACGTCATCATCAAAGATCCCCCCTCTCCAGATGCAAATAAATTTTACCGCCGGAGCTTCCTTGTTCACAGCTAGTTATTATGAATTGACAAGACACATGGTATTTTTCAGAGGTGAGTCCATATTTTAAAGACTTGCGACTTGACTTGACGAAATTAAAGACTCGAGACTTGACTATGCCTAAAAAGCTAAGACCTGCAACTTGACAAGGAATAAAAAGTCATTTCCTTTTTTCAATATAAATAAAGCACTCATTATAATATTTTATTTTATTTCTGTAGGACTTGAACTGGACTCGATGAAAATATTCAAGGACTATGACTTGTCATTAAAGTCTCCGGAATGGACTAGAAACTGCAGTATTTTCTTAACTTCTGGTATTTTCCTTACAGCTGTTGACATGAGTTAACTTTAGTATAATTAAAAACCCCGGACTCTAAGTATTATGCCATCTAAAAGGTATCACACAGAATTTCGATTTTAATATTCATTTATTTAAATCAAGGAACTTTGTTTAGAACTCATATAATTTCATACTCAATCATTGATTTTTATATTGATAAAATTATTAGTTTAATCTACATAATAACTAATTAATATCAATAGCAAAAGAATGGATAACAGTTGACAAAAAGGAAAACATAGAAGGTAGTTACCATTTCATTTTTTTCCAAATTTTTCATTTCCCTTTTGACAACCGATATTTAAAGTGGATAAAAAAAAACTCAAAGGGATGATCGGTCCTTAAAAAAAGTCCCACCTACCTTGCATTAATTTTATAGAAATTATATCAGAGTACCTTTTTGAGTTTAACGATTGACTTAGTTTAGTAACACTTAAACAATATTTTATGAAGAAGAATAGTTTGCGGTTATTTTTATAAATAGTTGATCCTAGATATTTGAGATTGACTGGCAATAACGTCATTGTCCTAAATCTATTAGTACGTCAAATAATGCTTTATAGGACATCCTTAAGATGTCGAACAAAACCACAAGAGGAGGCAAAATTTTGTGATTATTACATCTCTAGCTTTTAACCATCACTTTTTCTATACATTTTTAGTCCCTTAAATACAAGGAGTCACTAGGGGGCGATGTCCCCTACAAAATATAAGTATGAACATAATTTAAATCCTAGTTACTATCCTAGAATTTGGAGTAACTCTACTTTGATATAGGCCTGGTTACTTTACTGTGAGTATTCAATAGTGGCTTGTAAGGGGAACTGTAAGACCTTCTAATATTGGTAATTAAGGGATTATAATATTTATTTACATATATCTGTTCTCTGCAAGTTCTAATTTAATACAAATTTTAATAATAAAAAGTAATAAAAAACTTGTATAATCAAATTGTTCATGTCACAATAACAAAATGCAATAAGCGAAATGCAGGAATTTGATTAAAAAATGTCATTTAAGAAAATGTTGAAATTCATATTTGAATAAAAAATAAATTTCAAATGAAAAATGGCTCAGGATACTTATATATGCCCCAAACCCACTTGCACTAGAACATAGACCATCAAATAGTTTTTTGAAGATTGCACCTAATCAAAAGAAGACCAGAAATATATTTTCTAAAAAAAAATTCAAAATCTAAATTCCCCTAAGAAAGAGCAATTTTTTAAAACATAGAAACTCCTGTTAATCTGTAATGTCATATTCCTAAAATTTACAGATGGCATCCCTGTGAAAACCGTGCCACGCTGCCACCGTTAGCATATTTGCATTTCTAGTTTTGTAAGTTTTTTCTAATTCAGTGTGTCAAAACTGATTATGTTTTTTCAGTTAATTCATTAGGGTATGAACATGGGTCTAGTTTCAAAATTGAACAAGATATTGATTGTTATAGATAAACATATTGATTTAGAATATGCTGTATTTCGATAATGAAGTAATAATTAAATAATGCGCACTGACACTATGTCAGATTAATTACAATCGTCAACCAAATTTTAACTTCTATTGGCCTTGGATTAAAATTGTGTGTTCGTTTTTGCTTTTGCTCTAAAAAATATGAGCATGATCTTTGTAACCCGTGTCCTACAGAGAACTTTTTAGAAAAACTATATTTGTTCAAAATATATGTGATTTAAAGTTATATATCTATATTTTTTTTTTTTTTTTGCGTGATAAACATAAAGAAAAGACGAAACCAGAAAAGGCACATTTATAGCCACATTTTTTCAGATTTAAAAATACAATCTAATTATTTTTGTATTTTCTTCTGAGTTGGAGAAAAAGCCAAGTAAGTACCAAAAACATGAATCCTTTTTTTAGAAGTCTAATAAATTCCTCATTTTTGGTCAAAATAAAAAAAATCATAATTCGTCGTAAAGTGAAAACTTTTGACCTCATTTTGATATATATTTAAAACCAGTGGTCCCTGAACAGGATTATTATATATATTTTTTTTATTTTTTTTGTGGGCCGGGGGAAAGGGGGGATTGGTTGTAGGAAATTTATAAAATAATCAAAAAAAATTAATTTCATAGACTAAATTTTTTGGAAAAAAATATCTAAAATCCACAGTTGTTCACAAAAAAATTTAATAATATTAAAAATTTCAAAAACCCACAGCTGTTCGCAAAAGATTAAAATTTTTGGAAAAAAATTTCAAATATATTTTTTAAATGTAAAATTTTTTAGAGATATCTTTCAAAAATCCATCCCTTGTAACTAAAAATTAAATCTTTTTTAAAAAAATTTGAAAAATTAAATATCAAATATTAAATTTTCTAGTAAAAAAGCAAACAATCCTTAATTTGGAGGGGGGTCTACAGCCCTCCGGCCCATCCCCCGCTGAATGTATGTACAATGTATATATATTTCTGTAATTTAATATATGATACAATATTTATTAAATATATCTACTGTGTTGTTCTAAAATAAATTATCTTCATTCTATATAAAAAAAGTATATTTAATACTAATTAACATTTAATATATGGCCTCCTACATTTTTTTTTTTTTTTTGGCATTGCGTTCGTAACTTTTAGAACTATTCAATTTTAAGGGACTATATCAAAAGGAATTTGCATATTTGGATCGACAAAGTATAAAAATATTTTCATTGTAAGATTGGAGATGTTATGAAAGAAAACTACCAAATTAAAAAGGAAATTTTGGAAACATCCCAGTGACTATGTAGTATCTAATAGTTCAACAAATTTAGATATTTTATTGTGGAAGAGGAAACACCCATGTAAAAGTAATCGTCTGCTTATGAAAGACTGAACGTAACAGTCAGGATCTTTAGTTGGATGTTAGACTTAGAATAGAATTGAGGAGCCACATGGAAGTCATTCTCGCAATTATCCTTGCTTGAGTGGGGGATTGAGCTTAATTCCTTCATCTCAGGGCTTCTCTAAGCTAACTTAGCTGTCATGACGTTTCATTAAATTAGATGTAAGAAGCTATGAGATTACGGAAATAAACACAAACCCAGTTCCGTATCTTAGACTTGATATAGGAAGAAATAACTCTGATATCAATCCTCTATTCTACTCTGAGTCCAGCAGGGCCTTACTCTTAAAAGTCCTAAAAAATATATCACATATATGTTGTGTAGTCATATTTAACACTGATGACTGCAGTTCCCTCCAGTTCAGTTTTGTTCCGGTCCAGATCAGTCCTGAGTGTCAGTCATAAAACATTGTCATAAAGCACTTTGGTCCTTGATGACGCCACTTAATCTCAGTATTTAGCTGTCGACACGAGGTGCACGTGTTGTTCTTCTCTCATCTATATCATATAACAATTTAATACACTCAAAGTCTTGTGTTTATATTGTTTAATAGTATTTTGTATAGTAATGGGCGATTCAACAAAAAAAAATCCGATGCTCATTACTGTGTGATTCTAGTAAAAATTTCCCATGCCGATTCTTATTCTTTAATATTTGAGTAATAGTAGTTTTTAAATTAAAATCTGTCGGAAAAAAATTTCAAATATTAATTTTTTTTTTCAAAATCCCAAACTATTCAAATAAAATTAAATTTTTTGGGGGATAAATTTCAAAACCAATTGCTATTCTCCCAAAATTGAATTTTTTCAAAGAAAGTTTAAAAAATCGAAAGCAAAAAAAAAACTTTGGAGAAAATTTTCAAATATTAAATTGTTGGGAGACAAATTTTAAAAGTACATAGTTATTCTCAGGTAAATAAATATTTTGGAAAAAAAATGAAAAATTAAATTAAATTTTATATTATTTGAAAAAAAAAAAAAATCAAATATTAAATTTTTCTAGTAAGAAGCAAAAATGTCTTCCTCTTTTTTTCGGGGGTGGGGGGAACTTAGAAAAGTAATAAATAGTTAAATACCAGTAATAAATAAGAATCAGAATTGGAAATTAAACATTATTTTCCCGATGCCGATCCGGATTCCAGAAAAAATACTCGATTCTCCTATTCCGATTAATCGTCCCTTAACTATCTTTATATACTTATTTGTTTATTACAATGATTTTGTATAGCTGCACCGTCTTACAGATATTAGTATTTCTTTTAGTTTGTTTATGTCGAATATACCTGCCCTCGAAAAATTAGCCATTCTTAAAAAAACCCAAAAACCTACATTAAATACAAGACCAATTTTTACTTTATTTAAAATAATATTGAATGGGTAAAAAATGCTACATTAGTTGGTATCAGACCGATGCTTCATCTTAAAATCGGAATTTCCTTAGTTTAATTACGATCAAAAATGAAAATAAAATGTAACCATGTAGCAGCTTTCTTAGCCAATGACAACAAAGTAAAGACCAGTTGCAAAACTAAAGACGTGGGTAAAAACATTGTTTAAAGGTGAAAAAACTTTTATTATATTTTTGGTGGAATCATTTGAAAGATCTATTTAAAATTTTTTAAATGATGTAGTAATTGCCCTTGTTGGTCCAAAAGGGTTGACAAGAAATGGACAGTTTTTGTGGTTGCTAATTGAAATTTGGAATATTTTTCAAAGGCCCTAGAAGACCTTTTATATGTATATTATTAAGGATTGATACAGACAAAGTGTTTGCCATTATTTTTGCTATAGAATGACGTGCAATTAGTCATAATATCAAAGACAGAAGATAGACCAAAACATCCGGGAACCGGGAGATTTACTATGCAGAAACTTATCCCATTTCACGATTGGACTTTGAAACCTTTTCCTTACTACTTCTTTATATTATATATATTCGTGTATTTTTCTTCTTAAAAAATAAACATGTGTCTTTAATAACCTTGAAGTCAGCCAGAATTACTGTGAAGAAAAAATAGTAAAGTTCTTGGAAAAAGAGAAGAGAAAAAGAGGTCCTTATGTGTGGTACACGAACACTCACAATCCTCCAAATTTTTCCTTCATTTATACTGATATATTTATAATCTATTTTGTACACTGCCAAATATATACATATGAGTATACTGTATATATTATACATATAAATAGGTATGTCAAAGACAGGCATTTTTTCGTCATATGCCTATTCCGAATAAAAAAATTTAATATTTAAAATATATATATATAAATTTATATGTAACTTCTATTCAATATCAAGTTGTCGACTCACACCACCAACAAACAAGCCGTTCTTAAATCAAAAGATAAATTTGATATTAATATTTAAATTCAGGGCCAATTTAAGAGTGAGCAGGGCCTGGGGCAAAGATAAATGTACGAGCCCTTTTTCTATACTTATCTTTTGATAAATTCCCTTTCTGTTAAAAACAGGCTTTTTTAAGCCCTTAAAAAATAGAAATAGGGATCCCTTTTAATTTTTGAGAAAAATTTTTAAGTAATCTTTGTTTTATAAAATCAATATTTTTCTATTTTATAAATAATTTATTCTTAGTGTATTTACTGCATGAAGCTGTTATTTAACAACGAACTTTGAGTGCATTCACAAACAGCGCCTCTTTGTTTTAGTCAGGAATATTTGGCGTTATTTAAAAAAATGGCAACGATCAAGGATCGTGGAAAAGGCATAGTGTCCTTGTTGCGATCCGCACCGTATGATACAATGTTTAGATTACAAACTCCTTAAACCTGTACACTGTACAATTCCTTTACTGGGAGAGGCAGAAAGGAGCGGGAAGAGTCTTGAGGATATTATGAATCAACAGTAAGGTTTTTAATGACAAGATGAGGTCAGACTTCCAGAGGGATGAGGATCTCATTGCCAATTTACAATGAAAAAAAAACATTGATGATAATCCATCCGAATCAATGAGGCCCAGTTCACGTCTATCCCAGAGTGAGGAAGTTGTAGCTGGGAGGCAATTCGTCTGGCAACAATACTCTGATCCATAGTAATGCTCAGACATATATAAAGAGGGGTTTACTGCTGATATTTGCGGCCTACTGTTATGAGACGGAAAATATTACTATCTTCCAGCTAAAAGCAATTAGTAGTCAAGAAGAATTGGTATTAAAAGGAATCAAAATTGTTTATTTAACTATTGTTGGATTTGGCTTCAGTCCGTGTTCAGTGTAACTTACTACAATACCTGCTACATGTTCTGCTCCAGAATGTAGATCATTTTACTTGAGTAATCCATATAAAGAAAAAAATCAGCCTAAAAGAATTTTAATCAACGCTTATCTGAAAAAGGGATAAAGATTCTTTTGAGAAGGTAATGTGTAAATAGAATCGATTCTTGACCTATAGTGTTACTCTTCTTCTAATTTTATTATTATTAAATAACAAAGCAACCTTCTTTTCTCTGAGTCCGGATATTTTGCTTCGCTAATTCTAAAAATGTTCAAGTTGAACCATTTCTAAACTAACAATTTAGTTAACAACCCCGAATATTGAGTTTTTTGATAAAAATATATTTTTGAAATTTCTTAAGATCACATTGGTTGATAAGGTCTTACAAAATCGTCAGATTTGTTTTATTAAACTACACTGCATGCAAATCATCTCCAAAATCTTTTTCTTTTTCTTTCACCTCAACCTACAAATATTTTGGTCCATTTTCCAAACCTTGGAAAATTATTTGTATACTTATTTATTGAGGGTTGCAGAATGTTCCATTCCTTTAGATTTAAAATACAAACGTAATCCTAATTTTTTTTAAATTGCGTGGTCCAATTGCTAAATTAAGTTCATAATCTTTAACTTTTTGTCGGTTAAATTTCAATAAAGTATTAGTTCTAAGATACTTGAGTTTAATAAAATCATGTCATAAAAATACATTCTATGAAATGTTAAAACTACATTTGATCCTCAAAGTCGTTGCTTTAAGCAAACTTTTTTGATAGTTGTTCTTTAAATTTCCTTATGTCTCCTTTACACATAAAACACTTAACTATGTATATGTTAAGAGTAGAATGAAACTAAAGAACATGCTTACAATTAATTATTCATGATCATTGATCACTATATGTAATTATGTTCCACATTATCAGAATGACTTCTTTCTAATGTCAGGAAACACAAATTAACATAATTTTTTGTAAGATTCAATTCGACACATTCGCCAAGTAGTTTTTGTCTTCTACTTCATAGAGAAGTCTTTTGATAGTTGAATGTCACCTAACAAGTGACATTCAACTTACAATAAATATGGATTGACATTATTTGGTCTGTGATTGAATAGAAGATGCCAAGGTTAAAGAACTAACACATAGTTAGCCTTTACATTTCATTAGTTGATTAAATTGAAATCAGACAGTGTCTCCTTGGTTCCTCACTGATGTCAATAATAAAGAAGTGATCCTCTCGAGCAACTGCGACTTAGCTTCATATGCTTCACTAGGAAGTGGAACATACTCAATTGGTTTGAATGTCGTGAACAGAATGTTGACATTGTCATGATGTTAGAAATAAGAATGTAGAGCCAGAGAGACACCCGTAGGAGTGTTAGTCCGGACTCCAATTTTTTGGAATAAAGGAGCATTGTGAACTTTGGCAAGTTTTTGGATTTGTTGGATGAAAGAGAGAAAGTTGGAGGAAATGAATGCCCTTCATTTTATTAGAGGAATATGGATTCGTAATCTCCTGAAAATAGAGTAAATGTGGAGAATCGCTAACTAAATCAAAGTATATATCGACAAATTTCTCGCACATAATCGTAGAGACGTTGAGTAAAGTCAAATTCTCTAATAAATCCCCTTTTCACATGTTCCAAATTAATGTTACCATTATTTCCTAATAATATAAAAATGTATTATAAATTTTGTTGTCAAGTGTCAATTTTTCTGATTTCCCCTCCCTGTGTTTTGAAATTAAATCGGCTTTTGTTAAACTGTGAACAATTTCCCACAAATATTGAATAATAGTTATATATTTGGGAAGAATGATCAACTCATTTTGGGTCCATTTTTTGAAAAGTTGGAGGCACAACCAAGGTACGATTTTCTTTTGAAACATGGTTCTGTCCGTGGAAAAGTATATGTGTTTGCCACATTGATATGTTGTATAATTACAATTTGAAAATGCTTAAATAGTACGACAGTACGATAGTTTGTGCCCTAGTTTTAATAATCTGTTTATAAAGGTAACTATCACCTACATCAGTGATTCCTAATTGGTGTTCCTTGGATGGAATGCTCTCTGTAGTGCATCGTTCAGAGCCCAGCTAATGTTTACACAAATAATGAATAAACATTTTGTTGAATATCTTCTGAATTTTGCAAGATATTTAAAAATACTTTGGGGCTCGCTGTGATGAAAAAATTGGGGATCACTTCCTTACAAATTATTTATGTTTCAAAATATCATTTACTGTTTTGGGTCTTTGTACAAATTGGATCAAAGATTTCATCAAAGAGCTTAAAATGCTCTGTATTCAAGTGGCATACCATTTGCATAATTCAAAATATTTTTTTTAGTCAATTCAAGGCTTAATATTAACCTTTTTTAAAAAGTAATTTCAGACTTAAGTGACTTTTTTGTTGATTCACTAAATAACTTTTTGTAGCTCCAAATGTAAAAAAAAAACATATTTATCCTAAATTGAAATAAAAATGTTTTTCCAATTGTCGCTCAAGACTTTTTTTAGAGATAACAACATAGAAGCGCTTCAAATATTTTGTATTGTTGAAGGAAAAGGAAGTTTTGTCTATAATTTTCAAGATTGAAATAATATTATGTATATATTTTTATCATTTTTCAAAGTATTTTATTTTTAGAAATTTTTCTCACCTAATAAAATGTTTAAGCTATGATTTGAGGAAATTTAGTGAAACGAAAAATAATCATCTATGTGATATTGTATGCAAAAAAATCATACTATAGAGTTAAGCAAGTCGGAATTTCTCTCATAAAATTCAAATTACTCTCTCTAAATATTTTTTTTTTAAATCCATAAACTTTCCTCGCGATACAGACATATATTTTAAATACAATTGATTACTGATCCCAATTTGCATTATAATGTGCATTGTGCAATTGTCTTAATATCTATTTATTCTATCCCCATCCCTGGTGATAGTATCACTTGATATGTTAATTCCTTTTTTAGGAGGAGTATATCAACTTACTATGGGATTTGTTCCATCACTCCATCACAAGGAATATCAACCCATCAATGCCGCATACGCTACGGTTCATTGTGAATGGCTGAGTACACTCGTTCACAATCTGTGTTTATTTCACTTCAACAAGTGGATAAGTATGTATGGTAAAAACTGAATTTTTTACTAACTAACTTCGCTCAGCTCCTACCCCAAAAGATAGATCAACTCGATGTATCTATAGGATATGCTGATTCATAAAATTGCCCATATTAAAATTTATATCAAGGGTGATGCAGTAAGTGTGTATGCAAGTTTTTGACATTTTTTGCTCTCTCCACGTTCACATTTGACACACATTTATTTAATCTCATCTACTTATAATAATGTACGTGCATTGGACCTTGTTTTTTTCCTCATTTATAAAATGCCTTTTCTATGTTTTATACATACAATACTTTGAATACAACCCCATACAGCTAATATATTTTTAGGTTTAGGATGAAATTAGTACCAAAAGTTGTATATTATTTTAAAGTTTCCAAATATACATATATTTATATCTCAATATACCTTCTACAAGCTGTGTCATACCTATTAAAAGGAACCGGAAGAAAAGGAGGAGACAAGATGGTTAAAATAATAATCAAAGAAAGACACACTTGTATGTAAATTATGGTCACTTATTCACACACCCTCGATCAAAAAATGAACCAATTAAAACTTAACATAATTAACGTGATATTACAAATAGGTATAAAAAAATAACATTCTACACATAATCATAAGTATCCAGACATGAACATGAATGTAAAAACTATATTGAAAATCTTAGGTAAGAAGTAAACGTTGTGTATTTTCTGCAAAGTTTCCCAAACACCCTGCTCTCTTTCTATGACTTTTTCTATATGTATTGGAATCAGAGTCTGATGGTATTTGAGAGAGTAAATTATTTCTTTGATTTTGCTTAGAACCTCGAAGGCATTATAAGAATTGGAACTGATTCCTATGACCCAGAAAACTTCTGTTATCCTGACATTCAAGTTTTTTTCTCTACTTTTAAGCTACAAAGTCTTACTACTGGCGTTACTATAGGACAGTAATACGGTAAGTGTGCTTAGGTTTCATTACACTTCGGCCAGAAGGAGCAAATTTTGCTTTTTCCTTTAGTGCACGACTTTTTAATGAAGAGGAATGATGTTGCAATTCAGTCACTTCTGCTTTGTTGTAGTAAATTGATTTGGAAAGATAATGATGGTACTCACCGTTTTTTTTTGGAGATATGATAATTTACAATCTGAATCGGTGATTTTGTCCCTTTTACTGTGATTTGTTTGTTTATTTACATCTTTTAATGCAATATATAAAGGCATCGGTGATCTTATTGTTGCACTCTTTCATGATCTTGTAGAATATTTTCAATAAAATTAATTAAAAAATTCGATAACAAAGCTTCATACGCATAGCCACTTGACACGCTACACCTTTAATTTCGAAAGAAAAGTGGTAGACGGACTATCAGGAACGGGAAGGGACAGAGGCCCTACTACTACCTCCCACATTCCAAGCATTCAGTTGCCCTTTGTTAACGCTATTATGTTATGTTCCATGTATTAGTTATTATTTTTATTAATAATATTCTTTGTAAAAAAAAAAACATCTCTTCCTTTGACTCAATTTCACAATATGTTGTCCTAGGCTTGATACTTGATAGTTCATCATCGCAATATACGTATTAATATTTATACTATAAGCAAGGTCATTTATGAATGTATTTGTATCATATCGAAATAAAGCCTTGTTTCCTTATCACTTCTTGTTTCTTTATTCTCATTGGTAGGAGGAGCAGCTGTAAGTTTATTATTAATAATAATAATCTACCACCATATTATTAATAAACCCAAATATATATACGTATATTTTATATCATAATATTTTCTCTACCATTCCTCACAATTAGGAAAAATAATACATATACCTATTATGATTCAAGTACTAGGTTCTGAATTTATGCATCTATGTGGCTTGGAAAAACAAAAAAACAAGCTAGAATGTTTTTTGAGACTTTATTAGATTTTTATTCTTCGCGAAATTATTGTCAATTTTTCTTATTTATCTTTTAGTTGAGTCTATTTCGATGTTGTACTCAAATACCAAGTTGTGTTGTGTGAAATAAGTGAGTCATTAACTCTTGTGTCAGATAGAGCTTTCATGGTAAAAGGTTGGCCTGACCTTCGATAAACTTCAGCCTCCAGATATGGGGTGACGTGATCGATGGATAAAGTAAGCATATTTTCTCTAAATGGCTCTCCTTTTTGCCATTCTTACACGTCTCATTTTAGCAGGATATTAAAAAGGTCGATGTGATACATTTGACTCGCCACATCGATATAATTTACGCATAAGTTCTGGTGGATGATGATGCTTCTTGTTTGTAATCTGATTTTGTCATTCTCGTTGTCAGTTTTTGTAAGAAGACAGAGCTGCAACATTTGCTTGTTTTTATCCCTTATTTATAGAAATTTCCTCCCTACTTTTGATGACTTTGAAAGAAACCATACTGTCGTATTAGGAGGGGAATTGCCTGGATATATATATATTTTTTTTTTTTTGTATATTTTATCTAAATATCCTTCGATGCCCATTATTGGAGTGTCCGGAATTGTTCTGAATGATAATATACTTTGTAAAATTAAATTTATACAACTTTTTAAATATCCCTGTTACTCAGCTTTGCTCATTTGTCCCATCTTATTTGTGGAATATTGGAGCTCGTAATTTGTCCGCCATGATCTGAGTTCCACTAATTTTGAGTCTTCTGGCTTCAAATCGTTATTTTTTTTTTTGCAGTTTTGATTTCTAGGAGGTTACTTTCTTTTGGTTTTATTGAATTTTGGGAGAGTTTTTGGGTGGATAGCCTTAATTTCTTGACTGTTTCAGTGACCTTTTCAAGAAGAATCTCCTCAGTCATGGCTTCCTCTTCTTCCCATTCTAACTCAGACTTGAATTACTTCTCTATTTCTTGTAAGGCATCATCAGTTTTGGACATGATGAATGGAACTTTCCTCATCATATCTTCGGTTCTTTCCACCAATATCAAGGGACTTTACTCCTCCCATAAAGTTCTTCAGTGCTATAATTTGACGAGCTACATTCGCATTAATTCGTGGATAAGGCACTTCAATTTGAACTGCGCCATGTTGAGTTATCAATTTACGACGTTTCTATTTATACTGCTATAAATGCATTCAATACAAAGGTACATTCTAATATTATATGCATAGAGGTTTTAATCTTTCTATACGATGACCTCAAATTATCTTAAATCATACTACAAATTTGAATAATAGGCATATAATTGATTTAATTTGTCAATGAAATATTGGGATCTATATGTATATATAATATGGTATAAATATGAGAAAGTATCGGAATTTTCTCCTTTTTTTCATTTTTGTTTAATATTGTTTTTATGTTGACACACCATGTACATAAATTAAGTAGATCATTGTAAGTACATAAAATTTTAATTATGTAAAAAAATTAATTAGCTATTTGTTCAATACTTTAAAATGTGAAAATATGCCTAAATATGGTGGTGTACGTATTTCAAAAAATAGTAATTTCATAATTAACATAATTACATATATTATGTACAAGGTGGTCCTAAAATTAAACTACACACAAATTATAGTTAGTATTTTTTTTAATGTTCCTTTAATTGGTTTGATGGATTTGCACTGATTTAGGATAAGTACATCTATCTGACCTAGGAAGGATCTTTGATGTATAAACCCTTCTCTTAGAGCGATTGAGTATCAAACCTACGCTCATTAAGTTCCAGAGGATAATTTATCCAGATAGCGTGTTGTCCACTGAGATACGTTGCTCAATTATACTAATAACATCTGCTAATCACTAATCCACTAATTAATAGAAAACAATTAAGGATTAACCTAATAATACCAAAATTGTAAGAATGTTAATTGCTTACTTTAATTTTTTCAACTCTCAGTACTTTGAGTAAGTGATGTTCAAATGAAAAATTTCGTTTATATCAAACATCATTGCTTCTTTCTTGTCTAGAACAAAGTTTGCTTAAGGTTGGGTTGTTCTAAAAGAACAAGAAAATAAATGACATCCAAAATTAAATGAAACAATTTCATTTTTTAATTTGCAGCCCACGCAAAGGATTGAATAGAATAATTTGTTGATAGAAATCGATGACAGTTTTTAGAAAATACAAATGTTATTCACACTCCATTTTGAAGGGGAAAAGTCCTTATAGCTTGCCTGTGTGTTGACAAAACACTTATGTTATTTTCTTATTATAGGATACCTAAATCAGAACATGTATTTGATTTATAGAGAAAGATACCTATATATTGAATTAGCGCATTCGAATAAGCAGTATCAAGACATCATTACCTATATTAATGTTTTACAAACGTTGTTTTACTTATATACGACATTAATTTACCTCATTGACAATGGTTCTTTAGGGATAGGAAAACCCAACGTATATTAATTAAAATATAATTATTTGATAACAGGTTTGAAATATATTAACAGAAAAAAGAAAAACATAACTTTTATAAATATGTGATCCCACAGTTTTATCAACATTGTTCAAAATAGTTTTAGTTATACTTTTCTTTCATAAATTATATTTTTCTTGGGTTAAAATATAGTAATTTTTTACGGTATGTACTGAACACAAAAGTTTGGGGGAAAAAAGCTCTGAATATCATTATTTTTGCTTATTCCTAAATATTAACCAATATACAAAACAAATAATATTTTCATATAAATTGATATTATGAAACAATAATACTCACGCAGTAGCCCTTACAATTTTTGAAATATTTGGAAGGAGAGCAGCTTAGCTGTCATGACGTAATAATGACCATCTGCAAGCAGCTATGAGAGGAAATAAATAAAGACAAATCCCACTTTTTATTTACTAAGGACAATTAGTCTCAATTAGACATATTACTCAGATGTTGATCCTCAATTCTACTCCAAGTCCAACAAAGACGTACACTTCTAACTAAAGAGCAAATCCGCAATAAGCTTCTTCTTTCACGAGCAGACTCACTAGTTATTACTTTATACTTAGATGTGATGTCTTCAAGAATTAAATAATAACGACAACAGCTTTCGAAAACCTCATTCTAGGACGAGTTTTATACACCTATAGTCATAGACGTAGAAGATAATAATTTTTTAGGGAGTAAATGATTGTTAATTAACTAATGACGGATAATGTATTTCCCTTTTTGAGTAAGTAATCATCTCTCCATGGGATAACACGGTAAATGAATCAGTTCATAGTTCTTTGCAATAACATCGTTTCCTTTAAAAACGCCATATATAATTATCAATGACCCTTTGTTGGTTTCCCACGTCCAGAGTTCAATTTCTCGCGTCTCAAGAGCCCAACTTATGGTACTACTTAACAGTATGTAAATTAAGACCCTTGATAACATCAGCTATTCATTTGTATTTGTATTTTTGTGGCGGGGGAGATAGAAAATGTATTACTTTTATAGAAAGGAAAATATTCCGTATTTGTATAAGCATTAATGCAACGAGAATATCATAATTTTATTTATACAATATGTATTTTCTAATATTATTATGCATTTAAAAAAAAATTACACCAAAAGCAAATAATAATTATTTAATAATCATTTCTCTATAGCAGCGGTTCTTAACATTTTTAGCTTGATAACTAGAGCTCTAAAAATTGGCTCTGTCGTTTTGTAAAAAGAAAACAAAGAATTAAATGATATCCCGAGACAATTCGTCAGCTAAGTCTGACAATATCGCAACAAAATAAAAAATGAACACATTTTCGTTGTTAATTAAAAAAAAATATATCCATTATGAGTTTAACAACTTTTGATTTATCATAAAGAAATTTTATTTACGCCTTAATTGATGGATTCGAGTAAAAAAAAAACAAATTAAGCTTACGAAAGTCGATAATTTTCTGAAAATTAATCAAACTCACCTAGAAAATAAATTGAAAAACTCCACCGAACTCGAAGTACTCGAGTATAAATTAATCTCATCTTCTGTTATTTCTACATTTTTATAGAGCAATTCTTTTAAATTTCGTTGTCATATTTTTGGTGGAATATGTTTTCCTTACTTAATTGGTGCCTTGTTTTATGACTGCCTTACTGAAGTAATTGATCTTAGTGCTTAATTAATTCAATAATAATAAAAATACCTTAGACCCTTACTCAACCTCGGCTTGAGTTAATGCTCAAAACCTCAAATATTAAGCATAGTTGAATATATAAATAATTGGATTTGAAAATTGCTGAGGAAGAAATTGGAAGTACGTAAATACGAGGAAAAGTACGTACAGAATGAAAATGAAAGGGTTAGATTAACCGGAGTTACTACTTAAACTTCAAATAGCATACTAACATATTTGCATTAGAAAATTTGTCTAAAGTCCGTCTTTTAATTTTTCAATAAATTGCCTAATCGGAATTCAAAAAAACCATTGAAAAAAACTGTTTTGCATTAATTTTTTGCATTTATTGGCATTTTAAAGAGAAACAAAATATTTTTTTCGTACTAGCAAAACCAAAAAAGTTAAAAAAATACTACCATCGAAAAAATAACCATCGATAACTCGTTCATTTTTGTAAATACTGCAAAAAATATGTGATAAAATTTTCCAACAATTGAAAATAATGTATTGGAAACGTTAAAGTTTAAAATTTTTATGTACAAAATGAATCGTTTTATCGGTTTTTTTTTTGTTTGTTTTTTTAAATTAAAAATTGACGTTTGATGAAACAAAGTGAACAAAAAGAAAAAATTGAAAAATTATTCAGAAAATGTTAAATATATAAATTAAACATCACTTTTTATCCGTCAAACTCATATGCAAACAAATTTCCAGACAATTTTTTCAACTTTATGTTATCTACAAATCCAATTTTCCGTGGAAATTCATTTTTTTTTTTGCACCTGAAAAAAAAGTGTAATTTTCGCCGATTTCTTATTTTGCCCATATATTTTTTTTTGATTTTGAATAAATTTAAGAAATGTCCTTATTCGTATAGTTGTTTGTTGAGACACCAGGCACTTTTTGATTTTTAACTAATCTCCGTGGCTAAAAAAATAAAGATGAGCATTTAACCTGACCTGGCTCCAAAGAGGCACCTACGCAAAATTTCAGCTTTCTTGGTCAAACAGTGTGTACACGCATAAAGGATTTATTTTATAAATACAGATGAACAGTGTAATTGGTAATGCGAGAGAAGAAACTCCATTAAAAGGTTTCACAAATTTAACAAATATATACACAATTAAATGTTGTTTTATTATAACTCTAACTAAAACAGTCAAATGAGACAAATCCTATAGATTTGGGTGCGTTCATTTTAGTCGATTTCACAAAATATCAAAAATTGGACATTAAAATACCCAATACCCGCTGAAGAGTGAAGGATGAGTGGAGTGTACTCCCTTAACCACACACGGCCTTCCTAGTAATCACAGTTTTGTTTAAGATATACAAATTCTTCAAAATTGAAATGATTCAGGACTTCATTAGCATATTTTTCTATAGCGTGGCTCATCCTCTCTCCCTCTTTATTGGTTACATCCATGACAGATGTCTCTTTCAATTTTTTTATCGTTAAAAAACTTTTTATTTTATTTTTACTTTTCTTTAAATACGTTTTATATAGACTTTTGTGTATACCTTGAAATTTCTGCTTCAAGTTTTTTATTTTATTTTTTTTGCTTTCTTTCATACTTAGTGTGTCTTATTTTATTCCAACTAAGTAGATATGTACGTATGTTGTTTTGTGGGTTTTGGGGGATTGCATGTCACAAACTACACACAGGGAAGAGCAAAAAAAAAATATCTGCACAAAATGAAAAACACAGAGAAATATTACAAATATTTATATTTTCTAAAAATGGTTTATTCAAATTATGGTTAATAGATTTTTAAATAAGAAATTGTTTTATGGCCTAATGTATTTAATTATTATACAGTCAAACCTCAATTAAGTGGTCAAGTTAGGGAAATTGAAGAAGCGACCACTACATGCAGGTTAACCTGTTCTAAATATTTTTTTTAAATACTTTAATCCTACGTTATTGATATATGATTTTAATACTAAAAATAGCATTAATATGTTCCTGAAACATCTTTCAGAATAAATGCAACTTTTTCTTTCTAGCAAAAATGTAATTTCTTGGACTAATTCTACATTTTTTATCAAGATTTGATTAATTTGTTTACTTGTAAGTTGTTCTTTTGATTTGTCTATTTTTTTTTTTTTTTTTTTTTTTTTCAATTAAGGTATACTGATTACTACAAATGTAGTATCAACTGTTATTCCATGTATCACACTCAATTTTATAATTGTTAAGGAGTAGATTTTAGTAGCAAAAGTTTGCTAAAAGTAATTATTATTTCATAGAACTTTCTCTTCAAAGTTGAAACTATAATATTTTACTATAATAATCACAAATCATATTTTGTTGATGCCCAAATCTAATGTTGTTATGATTAGTGGCAAAGACATATATACGGGAATAAAATGATCCGCTTTTATAATAATAAACAGAAGTTAAGAAAATATACTAATTTTTAGTCTGGGTTCTTTTAGTAATTACAACTTGAAAAAAAAAAATTATTTACCTAAACTTGAAGAGAAAACATCTCATTATAAAGTAATCGCTAGAGCGTGAAAGACGATAAGTAATTCTGAGGATTTGTTGTGGAGTCATATGTGTAATTCCGTGTTGAAGACAAAACAAAACTGGACTTTACTAAAGCTGACAATTCTCTGAAAGTTACTCAAACTCACCCAAATGTTATTTTGAAAAAAAACGCTCGACTAAACTCAAATGATCACAACTCAAAATATTCGAGCAAATAATACAGAAATTGAGTTGGATCAATTTTTACAACTATCCTGGATTGAACAATCACTTGATACATTGAAGGGGTTGAAATGTAAAGGAAAAAGGGGTTTCCAAACTTGTTTCGAAATGAAATACCCATTCATTCTATAAGAGCTTTGGTGACAAGCAAGAGGGTTTTTTCTACTACTGGGGAATTTATATGGAAAAAAAAATATAATTGATTGTAATGCAACTAAGATCTTATATTTTTGTAACTTCATTAATCCATCAAGACTTATTGATAGAATATGAAATATTGCTCTCTAATAGCGACAGAAGTCACAAAAGCAAAAAAAAAAATTGGTTATAAATGTCATTTTCAGATTTATAGAAATAAAAACAATCATGAACACTCCGTTTCAATCCTAGAGAAAACATTTGTTCACGGGTGTAATTAATTGTAAGAATATTTGGCAGCCTAATGTATATGCCTCGCAATAATAATCAAATGATGTTATCTTGAAATAAAAACATATCAATATATGATGTAATGAAGTTTATACTAATAAATAGTTAGAGTGTTGAACTTGCATTTACTGTGGTGGGAATAAATATTGGTTCCTTGCGGATTTTGTAAGTTAAAGATAAAGATTTTCTATCTGATGGAGGTCTGGAGAATGGCTAGACCACTCCATGACCATAATTGGCTTCTTTTTGAACCACTCTTTTGTTGCCATGGCAGTATATTTTAGATCATTGCTAGCAGATCTATTACCAGATCCATTTTCAGTGCCCTTCCTTGATGGAAGGAGGTTGTCCCCCAACATTTCCCACCAGGTGGATCCTCGTATATCTCACCTTCGGTGGAGTCGTCATTTCCCCTTAGTAGAGAAGCACCTCCAAAAAATAATGTTTCCACCCCAATGCTTGATGGTGGGGATGGTGTTCTTAGGGTTATAGAGAGCATTTTCTTCTTCCAAACACCCTTTTTGTGTTTTATGATGTCTCTCACTATTAAAATTATGGACCTTCTTTTCTCTGTCAGTGAGCAAACTTACAAAATCGGCAAGGGATCAAATATTTATTTTCTTTATTGCATGTATGATAATTTTAATAATAGAATTACGAAGTTAATTTGTAATATATCTGCATTAAAAAAAAGTTGCAATATTTTTGCACTAATATGACTCCCTCTAGATCCATTCGCTTTATTTTAATCAAAAAATGAGTCACATTCACACACTTTTATGGTCATAAATTTTTTTTAAATTTATTCTCTTGAATTCAATGTATGTACGTTTGCATACAGGTGATTCCTAGAGAACTCGAAATAAGACTAAGACTTTATGATATGGAATCGCTTAACTCAAAAAACGCTTGGAGTTAGATAGAGTAAATGTAATACTATAATGTTAACTTATACTTAATCAGTGCAACTCAATCTAACCAATTAAAGGAACATAAAAAATTACTGGACTAGATACGATTTTTAAGAAGCTTTCTCAAAATCATTTCAACTTTGTCACTGGATAAATAGAAATATTCTTCAAAATACTTTTTGCTAAAGTGAAAAACTCAATTCGAGCCAGAATTAGTAGCAAAATATTATGATATTTAACAGTAGAGGACTACTTGTGATTAATTAGTTATTACTTAGTGTTGTTTGGTATACCGGTACTACATATAGTGGACCAGGATAATGACGCATTTAAAAAAATACTACACTACATTGTCATTTGAACCAGTATAGTGTAAGAAAGCAAATTGGAAAAAAAAAATTCAGTCTGAGAAACCTCAACCAGTTTCTCAAAAAGTACACAGAACTTAGATATGAAATTTCTAACAAATATACATAAATAAGGGACCTGAACGTCTTGAACGTGTTTTTCACAAAGTCCACTGACAAATCAGTCCATGGATCTCAACAGAGGCTTACAAGTTATTAACACTTCATTGCAAGCTCGTACATGCCTTCTTTTCAACGGCGCTCCTGATGCTGTAGTCCAAGAAGTTACAGACTGGGCCGGAGGGTGGCCACAATACCTAAGGCCAAAAGTAGGCAAAATTGATGAGACACCAATGTCTAGGTTGCCTTAGCCTTGTACTCGGGTGCTGAGACCTGCAGGCAAAAATAGTTGCCCTTAAGATAGTTTGACTTCAGCTAAGTTAATAACTCCATGTAATTCTTCGGAACATTTTAATTAATCTCACTAGAAGGCCTTCAAACTAATTTCCATGATTTGCTTCCTCACAGTTTCGATATCATAACCCCCCACCACCACCCCCACAAATTCCTGAGCTCGAAAGTTGTCTTTTATAATACAAAGGAAGAATGAAAGTGGTCTTATATAACGTCATCAAATTTATGAGCTTTCCCCATCCCACAATTCTAATCAAAAATCCTACAGACAGCCAAGTAACTGAAGGTGATTTCCTTATAATACATTTTTGTTTGATATTTTTAATTGAAAGAGTATCGTGATGCCTATACTCATTTTGTTACCGGAACTGCCATAAACATATCACTACCGTGACAACACTTTTATAACTTATAACTTAAACAAGGCTCAAGAAATACTTGAAATAATTAATTATGGACTGAAAATGAGCTCGAACGAAATCCGAGTATTCGAATTAAATTATATCATTTCTAATTCAAAATGGTTTTTGTCCATCTTAAAATGAAAACAATCAAAAACAAAAATGAGAAGAGTCAATTTGAAAACAAAATAGTCCAATTCAAAAAAGAAATTTATTCATTTAAGAAAATAGGCTTTTGGAATTAGAGCAAAAATACACAAATTTACTACAGAAACCTGTTCAAGATGTATCGTTACTGAGTATATAAACTGAAGTCAACACCACTGAGAATATGACTTTTTAAAAGAATCAGCAAAAAAATTATTGTTACTATGCATTTGATTGCACTATTTATATATACTGTCAACAAATATTTACAAAGATTAAAAAGAAAAATCCCAGTGACTTTATTTATATAATATTTAATAAATCACATTCACAAAATACATTATAGACATCTATACCTTTCAAGTCCTAAATATAAATATGGTCAAGTCCTTGACTTTTACATTATTACTTTCAATTATGTATATAAATTTTTTTGACTACCCTCAATAAGTTTAAATATTCTAATTTTGTATTGGTCTGTTCTCAATTTAAGTTGTACATTTCTCCATGAACTGGACGACTATTTCATTTTGAATAGTCAGATTACTTTCTGCCTCCTTTAAAGTATGAAATTTATTATTTTATAAAAAAATATGTTATCATCATTTTTGTGACATTAAATTTAAAAAAAAACGATTTTTATTTAAGAACGATCTAACTGCTTGCTTACTATTATTTCTTTTTCTGAAAATGATGTTCCAAAATGCTCAAAAAATTACAATGAAAAACAAACTTTCTGTAAATGACAGTTTTTATTCCCTTATTTTCCTTTACAACTATCACAATTCTTTGTAGGGTCTACGCTACAAACAAAATCGGCCCAGGAGAAGAATAGGAGTAAAGGGCATATCAAAACGTTGATAAAGTATGATCATTATTGCTATTCAAGAGAAAAGCTAAGAAACTATCCACTGTACTATAAAAAAACTCATTAGTGTATTGTTACAGGAAGTGGGTATATAATTTAGAATGTCCGTTTTTAAGCTAAATATTTTTTCCTTCTGGACGTAGATCTTTTCTGGTAAAGGACAATCAAAGAACTGACTTTAGAAAATAGGGTATTTTTGGTAAAATTTGCAGATTTTAGGCATCTTACCGTCCCAAATGGGATGCTCTGAATCACAAAATCTACATATTGTATTTATTAAAATATTTGGTTTATCTGTAAAAAATACTTTTATTAATTTGTGTCCCTCTTTATCTATTCTATTCTCAGTCCTAAGAGGCTTCAAACTTTGCTATAATCAGTTTTTTGAATGTCTTCAGTGTCCAGTTTAAAATGATGCTGTATTTATTTTATTTGGATACAAAAAAGTTTCGCATCCCAACGAAAAATAAATTTGCTTCATTCGAGCCGGTTAAGAATGTGCATGTATCTAATGGGAATCATATAAATTATTATTTAAGAATGTGAAAATGAGCAAAAAAAAATTTCCATAACTTAACTTTCGTCTCGTAATCATTTTGCAAAGAAAAATACGTTGACGAAATCATTTCGGATAGTTTTAGCTATGAGTGGTCCAAGGATAGAAAAATATAACAGCTTTGATATTAGTCAAGGAAAAACGGTTCGTTATATTATCTTTTTTGTTCAATCTTTAATAAATTATACTGGAGTTAATATCTCACACTGAATGATGAATACTCGAATCATTTTGGGGATTTTTTCGGAAAGAAAGTACGTCATAAAATAATAAAATACATATATGTTTAAATATATTTCTACAATATTTTCCCTGCACTAATGCAACTATAAATGTTGGACATTTACAAGCGTCTTAATTGAGGAATAGGGTTGTATCGCCCCATATTTACGACTAAAGACTGTAGAATACTTTAATTTTGTCCTGGTTTAGTTCAGTCCAGCATTTCAGTCCGAAAAAGTTACAAAGTTCGGTCCTTGAGGCTGTCAATAAACTTTATCTATTTTTTTTTAAATCAGTTCTAGTACTCACAGTCCTAAGGACATGACCTACGTACTGATAGGACTGTACTTGTCTAGACTGAATAGATAAAGACCAACGCAAAACTACGAGTAGCTCCTCCCTTATATCACACTCAGTCAAATACCCTTCCCTCGTCATAGGTGAAAAAATTAACACTGCCTAGAAGAAATGTTTTTTGTGGTGAGGAAAAAAAATATTAACGCAAGAACGGGACATTTTAGTACCTATACATATCATGGATATCACAGATATAAATAAACCTATGGATGAACGACGTAGATATATCTAATTACACTTTTATCATGGGATAAAAAAAATTCTACACGTAAATAACTTCACTCCTACCACAAATGGAAAGACTCAACCGTTCTTCTACTTAGAACAATGTGAGTAAAATGATGATGATGAGGAGTTAGTCAGTTCTGACGACTTAATCCTATTTAATTGCTGTTACTCAGACAGTCGTGTGTTAGTTGGTTTGCTATTATACAAAAAGGTCTTATATTTAGCATATTTGCATGTTAAGTAACTTTACACAAGTGATTTCCCTAGTGGGGAAATGGGAAGAAAAAACCCTGGATGTTGGAGCATAAAACACTTAAATAAATTGTATAGTCATAGGTGGGGTAGTGGCATATAAATATATATGTATAATCTACAGGGTGCGTAAAATGTACAGTGGAAATTTCCTTTGAATTTTCTTGGTTCAGTCAAGGTAGCTCTATTTTCTTCAAAATTGTTCTGAAGTGTAAATATCAATTCATAATTATTAATAAAACAACCTGTCCGTCTATCAAATCTACCATGATAAAAAAGTCAACAAAACCAAAAAGTGCAACGTGTACGGGGAAACGTCCGATAAGGTTCAAAACTGGAAAAAGACCGGTAAAAGTACATGTATCGATAGCTAATTTTTTCAGCCTTCAAAGGATACAATTTTTTTAATTGAGACTGATGGTGCATTTTTAGTACTGTTAGTTTTTTATTATTAATTTTTAGGATTGCAGTAGAATTTTTGTCCTTCACTCGAGTTGTCCCAACACCTTGTTAATGGTATAAAGGAGAAGATTGTGGCCACCTTTAACATATATTTTGAGGCCTGATATTGTGAAAAAGGTGTGTGAGCCAATTTTCCAAGAAACGTTTTCGAAAATGTGTTTCGGCCTATGGGCGATTTTTTAAAAATTAGGAGGGGTTAGGACTTTTTTTGTAAATATACAAAAATGAAATTGGTCCAAAATTGAGTAAATTTGAGTCATGTAATTATTCCACGGCACATTTGGCTACCCCTATATATACATAACTATGTATATTAGTATGATCTAATTTGAACGTAAAAACTCTTGTAACAAGATATAAACAGAATAAGGACATCCAAATGATTAGTCATTTTTGTTTTTTTTTCTATGTATCATAAATCCAATAATGAAATATAAATTACAAAATAATCCCTTTTGGTCATACATATTTAAACAGCTTTCCAATTGCCCTATTAACTTTTTGAAGTACAAATCCTTGAGATATGTTTATATCATTGATTAATATGGCCCCTAAAATCAAAAGATGTGAAAAAGTCCTTAGACTGTAAGTCCAAGTTCATGAATATTTTTATCGAAGACTCAAATTTATATTGAACTCTTTTCAAGCCAATAATTATAATATATAGTTCTTAGTCCAAGGTTTTTCTTCAGTTCAATAATAAATAGTTTAGAGTCAAAGTACCCATTTTTGTATCAAATCGGCCCAGTCTCTCTTATCAAACCTATAAAAATATCTCAAATTTTAATATGCCCTTTACGAGGCAATATTTGTACTGAGATTAGAGTGAAGTACTTCAGTCTAATAATTGAATTAGTGAAGTAAAACCTGAAGTATTTTTCGTGCTCGATGATTATCATATTTAAAAAAAAAATAGGGTACATATACCTCCAATATAATCAAAAAAGATTGATGCTGTAATTTAGCAAAGATTGTTCTACGGGACGGTATTTGTGGAAAAGTGTTCATTTCATTTTGTTTCGTCTCATTTCGTTCCATCTTCATCACATTTATTCTCATTCCTATTTAGTCAAGGCAAGAAAAGGTTGTATTTTAGTCAGACAGAACATACAAAAAAAATGTTTGTTTCTTCTTGTCATTGTTATGCAAAAAACATTAGTTGATGCGTGCATTTCATGTATGTATTTGTAACAAGGGCATTTTGTATATTTTGGTCTAAAACCCCTTCAAAACTATATATATATACATTCAATTCATTATTAAGCAAGTTACATTTTTATT